>NC_088172.1:59845827-60145881 GCF_028769735.1 Zonotrichia leucophrys gambelii
CTTCCATGTCTAAATGGGGCTTCATAGGAAAGAACAGCAGAGGAGATGTTCTTACCTTCCATTCCCAAATAGCAACATAATTGAAGAGAAGAGAAGAAAGGGGCAAGGTTCTTACCTTCCATTTCCCACTGGCAATTAGTACTCAAGGACAGGAGAGGGGCAAGGTTCTTACCTTCCAATTCCAAATGGAGACATACTTGAAGAGAAGGGAGGAGAGGGACAACGGTGTTACTGTCCATTTCCAACTGGCAACTGGTACTCACGGACAGGAGAGCAGTAAGGTTCTTACCTTCCATTTGCCACTGGCAATTGGTACTCAAGGACAGGAGATAAGCAAGGATCTTACCTTCCTTTTCCAAAATTAAGTTTCTACTAAAGGTGAAGAGGGGGCTGAGGTTCTTACCTTCCATTCCCATATGGTTCTTCATTCTTGAAAAGAAGGGAAGAGAGGGGCAAGTCTCCCATTTTCCATTTCCAAATGGCAACTGCCTCTCAAGGACAGGAGAGGGTCAAGGTTGTTATCATATTTTTAAAGTCCCATACCTTACATGTTGTTTTCTCACAAGGAGCTCTTCACAGCAGTTTTGTTTGTGCTTCTTCTTCAGGACTGTTCCAAGGCTCTCCCTGATCTGCCAATTCATCCACTTTTATCCCACTTATCTTCATTAGCCACAGCTGCTGCCCAATTCAGTACATCACAGTTGCAGCCCATTTAGAACAACTAGGATCTGGGCAAGGCCACTTACACAATACATGTATTTCACTATGGCTCAAAGGCCACCTATACAATACATACTAAGACTCAATGGCCACCTTAATTTCCCCCTTTTCTTTTAACAATTATACAATTACAATACATATAACCCACCATGACGCAAAGGCCATGTTCATCCACAGCTCCTTGACTCAAAGACCATATATCTCACAGCTCCTTGCTGGCACAGCTCCTCGACTCAAAGGCGACGTTTCTTCACAGCTCTTGGCTGTCTTAACCTCCACAGCACTCAGGCTGCTACAGCTCTCGGCTGTTCTATGTTCCATATCTCTTCAGGCTGCATGTTCCTCCACAACTCTCTGGCTGCATATCTCTATCATGTCAGGATCATCACTGGTTGTTATCATATTTCTAGAGTCCCATACCTTCTGAGCGGTTTTCTCACAAGCAGCTCTTCACAGCAGTGTTGTTCCTGCTGCTTCGTCAGGACTCCTCTAAGGCTCTCCCTGACAGGCCAACCCACCCCCTTTTATCCCAGTTATCTTCACTCGCCACAGATGCCACCCAATTAAGGACATCACAGCTGCAGCCCATTTAGAACAACTAGGATTGGGGCAAAACCACTTATACAATACCTATATTTTACTGAGACTCATAGGCCACTTATACAATACATATATTTCACTATGGCTCAAAGGCCACCTATACAATACATATTAAGATTCAATGGCCACCTATAGGGCAAGGTTCATACCTTTCTTTTTTCAAATGGCTCTTGGCAGTTGCGGAGAGGAGAGGGTCAGCAATCTTACCTTCCATTTCCAAATAGCTCCTAATACTCAAGGACAGGAAAGGGGCAAGATTCTTACCTTCCATTTCTAAATGGGTCTTGGAAATTGAGGAGAGGAGAGGGGCAAGGTTCTTACCTTTCATTTCCAAATGGCGACTGGTACTCAAGGACAGGAGAGCAGCAAGGAACTTACCTTCCTTTTCCACAAGGAAGTTTTTATGAAAGGTGAAGTGGGGGGCAAGGTTCTTACTTTTTATTCCCAAATGGCTCTTCATACTTGTTGAGAAGGGAAGAGTGAGGTAAGGTTCTTTCCTTTCATTTCCAGATGGTGGCTTACTTAAAGAGAAAAGAGCAGAGGGCAAGGTTCTTACCTTCCATTTGTAAATGGTTTTTCATACTTGAAGTGAAGCAATGAGAGGGGCAATAATCTTTTGTTTCATTTCTAAATTGCCCTTCATACTCATAGAGAGGAGTGGTGCAAGATTCTTACCCTCCATTTCCACATGGTAATTTGTACTCAAGAAGAAAGAAGGGAGAGAGGGAGGGACGGAGGAGAAGGAAGATAAGAGGCCCCCCCCTACTTCCTCAAGGGCCATTTCTTCAAGGTTTTGCTTTACCAACCAGTCCACCCTTTTATCATCCTATGTTTAATTAATTACACCTGCAACCCATTAAGGGCAAGGCTGTTCCTCTGCTTTGGTAATTAGTACACGTGTGGCTTATCAGGAGCCAGGTTGCTCATTAATGTAATTAGAGGTCCTCCAGTATTTTCTTGGTTTCTTCTTTCAAACTGATTGGAAGCCCCTTTCCATCAATAAGAGGCAACTGTTTGGAAAAGATGAGGGTTTTTTGTTTCAGAGAGATTTATATTGTGATACACCTTTCACCATAGAAAAAGTGAAGGCATCAAAATAATTTTATCCTTGCATAGTAAACATAAACTTGTCCTGTGTTCTATACAATAGATTTGTTTGCTGTGAGACCATCTGATTTATTGGGGCTGAAGTTAGACAGCCAGGTTGGTTTGACATATATTTTCACAAAAACATCCAAGACTGTCTAGGCAGATATGCTATTTTTTGCTCAAAACCAGTGTTTGCCTGCAAATCCTTGAGGTGCAGCAAAATTGTATGGTACTACATCAATGTATGTTTGTGTCTAAGCATATGTCAGCATTGTCCTGGCATACTGGGCTTTGTTAACATAATTGCAGCTGATTGACAAGGACAATGATTACTCACCTTTTTCTGATATTCATTATATCACATTTTGAATACTTTTAGTTTTGGTTTCCAGTGCAAGGCATTGGCAAACTGGAGTGAGTTGAGTGAAGGCCAACAGAATGGTCAGGGCTGGCACACCTGCCCTCTGAGCAGAAGCTGTAAGAGAGAAGTTGTTCATCCCACAGACAAAATGGCTTTGGGAAGACCTTATAGCAGTCTGCCCATATCCACAGGGAAGTTAGCAAGAGTGTAAATTCCTCTTATGTTGAGGCAAGGTAGATGAATGCCAAACAGCAGTTACAGACTAAAAGAGGAGAGGTTCCAACTGGAAAAAATTGTCCTGGGATCACACTGAGGACAGCCAAGCACTGGTATAAGCTGCCCAGGAAGTTGTGGAGTTTTTGCTGTGGCGGCTTTAGACACCTGACCCAGCAAAGCCCTGAGCAACCTGGTCTAAATGCTGAATTCACTATTAACTCTGAGCTGGATGTTAGGGCAGATGCGGATCTGAGATCACTTCCAACCTGTGAGATGCCATGGAAGGCCATCTTCCAAGTGCTCTCATTATTTACTTTTGAGTTATGCAAGCCACTGAATATATTCTTATTTTCTTAAGGAAGTGCAGAACAAATCCATGAAAAGTATTAGAAATTATAACATGGGAAAAATGTAGAAATTCTGACTGCTAATTGAGAACTCTGAATGGAGTTGGTAACAGAATGTCTTGATTGCTAGCAGGAACACTTAAGACCATGACTTTTAGAGAATATCTAGCTCTTTTGACAGTTAGTTCACATTTTCATTAGGAGCCAATGTTGATTAGGATTCAAACAGAAATGGTCCAAGACTTACAGTTTTGGTCTTCAATTAATGTAGTCCATATTTTCATTTTAAAGGGTTGTATCTTATTAGCCCATTATGAATTTTTCTGTATTCTCAAATGTTTAATAATAAGTGATAGAGTAAGCTGCAGGTCAGATTAATTATTCTTTTTGACTCTATGTGTGCACTAACATTACTGAATGGTCTGTTACTGCTCATTAAGCTCACAACATAATTCTTTGCATTGATTAGGTACCATGCAGGTGCCCCAAGTTCGGCTATTCTAAGATATGGACATCTAAGTCAGATGTTACTGCTACTGCTCCTACAGGTTAGAAAATGCCCCAAATAAAACAGGCCAGGATTTTCCAATTAAAAAAATAGGCATGAGAGATTTTGCTGGAAAAGTGCCATACACTTGATCAAATTCATCAGGGTAAATACTCTTTTTTATTTCCCTTGAAACATAGCAGGAAGCCTTTCTGCATAGGGCATTGGTTGGTACGCAACAAGCCTATTAAAGAGACAAAATTCACGACTGTAGGCAATGCCATTACATGAAACCCTCACTGAAGGACAGACCTCTGCTGGAAGGTTAGGTACCCATAGCTTCCATTTCACCCAGAAGGCAATTCATGTTGATAGATTGTGTACATTTTCCGCAAACACTGGAAGTGGGTTTCATCTCAAGTAGCTTTAGACACTTAAAACATGTATGGGATATATGAGAGCTGCTCTGTTAGATTCCCTTTATTGTCAGAAGGGAGAAGTAGGTACCAATAAAAATAATTCATCTGACCTGCCTTAGAAATCTGCTGAAGGACAAGATGAGTCATACTTGAGCAAATTGTATTCCCTTCCACTGACAGGAAAAGAAGTTCAGACAAGTAGTCTGACTGCAAGTAAATCCGACACAAGGAAACAACACTGATTGATAAATCTGGAACCAAAAGAAGTTTTGTAATAAAAGGGAGAAAGAGCCTCATTCCTACAGAAAAGCCACATTTTCAGTGTACCTGATCAGATATTATTAAAACAAACCCACATAAAGAAGTACTACCGTGCTATGATCAAAACTACAAGTCATAAAAGTTTGAAAATCAAACTTTTTCATATATTGAAGGTTTTTTACCTTCAATAAAGCCACGGGAGATGAGAATGATAGTTTCTTTTTCAGAATCTTTATATATCTGAACCATATTCCATTAGCTTTAGGTATCTGAACCTTTATTTGGCCACCAACAAGTTCCTTCTGAGTATCATCAAGTATAACTTGCAGCAAGTAGCAAAAATTAAAAGCTTCTTTGGAACTCCCCTTGTTTCTCTCTGGGAAGGTGAAGTTCCTCCAAATCTGAAATCTATAGGGTACCACTCTAACCAACAGAGTTCACAATCAGCTCACCACAAATCTTTCTGTACCCATTTTTCATCCTAATAGATAACAATTTCCTAGAGACTTCTTTGAGAAACTGTGTTATTTGGTGAAAATATGCCTAAATCTATCTCCTTTTGTCTCTTTTTTTTCTTTTTCCAAATGAAGAAACAACCCTCAGGTTTTTTCTCTGATGACTGCAGAAAGCCATCAGAGCTGACTTGACTGGGAGAAAGTGCTCAGCCAGAATCAAAAGAAACACAGACAGAAGTCCCAGAGCTGCTCTGGTCTCCCAACTCCTGAGCTCAGCATCATGCCTTGCCTAAGCCCTCTGTCCTCCCCCCGGTAGTGCTCAGCTCTGCTGCAATTCCAGCTGCCCAGAGTGACTGTCTGTCATTGCAGTTTCAGCACCACATAATCCTGAAAGGGATGTGAACAGAATAAGTTGAGGCTGCAGGGGAAAATGCATACACGCCAAAAGAAAAGGGAAGCCAAAATGGTAGGGACATGGTAAGTGTGGTCACTGAACAAAAACATGATACACCCAGAAAGCTGAGGAAAGGAAAATTTGTCCTGGGTGCCTCAACAGTAGCAATGCAGAGCCTTGAGTGTGGCAGAGGGAGCACAACATTCACATGGAGAGGTCATCACCTTCCCCACCATGCAGAAGAGTAACCAGAGAGGACAAACTTTCATCAAAAGGGAGGTGAAAGCTTCTAGCAGGTAATGGTGATGATGGACATTCAGCAAACTTCAGGCTTATTTAGAAAAACTGCAGGAAGTTTTCAATAATTTATGCTGGATCTTCTTAATAAAGAGAAGTGAAGCTTATTGTTGAACATAGTAATCACAGAAAAATGATGAAGAGTCCCCTTCTTTCTCAAGAATCTAGTAAAGGAGAAAAACCTGCTGTGCTGCTTTCTCACAACTTAGCACATGGGCACCAAAATAACAAAGCTTTTCTGATGGTAATTTTGACCAGAGTGGCTGACCACCATATTGAGGCTGTGGTCACACTTCCTTACCTAACTGCAGCAGAGCCAAGTGAAGACACTGCCAACCCTGCCTTGTTCCCAGCTGTTTATCTGCACTATTTCCTGGGGCTACTGACTTGTGGACCTGCTGGCATAACTATTCAGTCAAGTGCTCTCTGCTTCAATTAAAGCAAGTCAGAAGAGCTGATCTGTAATAAATATAAGGTTTTCTCGAGGCTGAGCTGTTGCAACTCACTGGGTGCTGAGGTGATCAATCACCAGCATCTCCAGGGATCTTGAACCTTACCAGCACTGCCAGGGATCTCAAACTTCAGCTGCCTCAGGCCAAGGACTGTTTCTTAATGGAGAAGGGAGACTAACCCTTTGCCCCTCATGCTTCTGAATTCCAACATCTCCATTCTTTTCCCCTGACAACTCTCTCCCTATAAACGCTGCCTTTTAAGTCATGCTAAATTTTTTTCTCTGATTTTTCTGCTGCCTTGGCCATCAGCTTCTTTAGCTGTCTTCAGCCTGCCTCCTTCCCTGGTACTTTGTCCCACAATGTCCAATCTCCCTCCAGCAGAGGCCTACTCCCACCATGTTCAGATCCCTACAGCTGGTGTGCATTTTGACTCATAGTTCCCAGTGCTTTGGTTGTCTGCTCAGTAAACAAGCTTAAATCCTTTTTGGCAGGGTAGCAAAGTGCATGGGTTCTTCAGGAAAACAGGAAATCAGCTGGTTCTTGCTGTGCATTGAAGCTAGGCACAGAGAATTGCAATAAGATGGAAATTTCAGTAACTCTCCAGTCCAGGAGGTATGGTGGGCTGGCTTTCAGAAAGGGACACTGAGAAATGTGCATAGGGAATCCCTATCTTTAAAGAGTCTTACCCATTCTTCTCTATGGATTCATCCCCCAGTGATTGATGGATGATCTGAAGGAAAACAGACTACGTTTCCTCTCTGGTCTGAGCTGCCCTTCCTTATGTCTGAAGTAAAGCTTTGTGGCTGACAGGCCAAGCCTTGTTGGCACCCTTCAGCCTGAGCCTGCTGATGTGGAACCAGCCTTAGCAGGGTACCCTCAGCTCCCAGCACTTCAGTGTGTACCTTTAATGTCAGTCTCTGTCTTATGATTACTAAGAAAAAACACTTGTAAATGCAACAGAAATCATCATAAAGGTACCACAAGTAATTTGTAAAATTAGTTTTTTATCACGATGTATAATTAATGAGACTCAGTCTGCAAATACTTATGTTCAGCAGATAAAACTATAGACTTCCTATTCCAGATATGAGATTTGTGATACACACAAAGGTCTGAAAAAGGGACCAGCAGTGATGAAAATGTGCATTTGTCACTTATACCTCAAAAATGTCAGAAAAATATGGACAATGATTTTTGAAATGGGCTTAATCTTTTAACAAAAATATTAAAAAGGCTTAGAAATAGATGAATGCTTTAAGGGCTTATTAAGTTCATTTTCCCAAAAGTTCTGAACTAAATTCTTCTGCAATTCCAGTATTACAGTAAGCCATTTATTCTAAATACAACAGGAAAGGAATATCTATCACCTGGATATTTTTAAACAGTCTCCCATAATACATTCCTGATAAATGAAGCATTGTGGGGCCAAGCTATAATGGGAGAAGAGCACCACCAATGAAAACACTATTGTCCTTGTGCTACCTTTCATCTCAAACTGCAGATGTACAGATAACCTTTTTTTCCTTGGGAAGAAAATTTTCTTTTTTCACTCTGTTCAATTCATTTGCTTTGAAAGCACAAATACATCCACACATATTTTTGTCAGAGTTTTTCATCAAAGCACTTATCAAAGTGAAGAGACATTGACCTTGTATTCCTTTAATATTTCACCTATATTGAGTCACCACCTAAGCAATGCTGAGTATTGTCTTAATTCTCAGTTATAGCCATATTTGGCAAAGAACCACACTATCAAAATACAAATTTTAGAACCACTTTCCTATTACTAGAGAAAAGCGAATAACTGGTTAAGTCAATAAATGGCATATTAAAAATAAAATTTTAAGAGATTTGCACACAATTAGGGTTCATGGAAAGTGTAACTTTGTCATTGATTTGGGGTCTGTTATAAATTTTAGCAGTTGTGTTTGAAGCTTGAGTGAGCAAAGCACAAACAGAAAATATGCCCCATGAGCCCTGCTCAACAACCAAAGGTACTTCAGCCAGTAAAACAAAAAGCAGTTCAGCATGAAGAACTCTCATATTTTATTTTTAACGAATATGGGATCAGAGCAGAAATCATTGCTTCATCAAAGTAAGCTTTCAGTTCATTAGATACACAAATTTGAAAAACTCCAAAAATGTCATATTAACAATACACCCAAACCTATTCTTCCAAAACAGTATGTTTCAAAGTTGCAATAATTCATTGAGAAATGCATAAGAATTCCATAGAACTTTAGAAAATATAAGACATTCCTTGGTTAGACTGAGAAACTCAAAAATGTTGTCCAAGTTACATATCAATATACTTTTCTATTAACATAATTGTTAGTCATGACCTGGAAGACAGTTGTGCACATCTTGAAGCTAAAATGTTCCTGGAATTCAGATTAGTCTTTGAACATGTGAGTAGAGTTCTTTTCGAAACAGAAATAAAAGATATGTCACTCAAAGCAATGAAGTTTTTCCTCATCATCCTACACACATGCAAAAAATCTGTTATAAAATGAAATATTATGAAATTTTTGATTACCCTGCCTTCAGAGGGTAAAAATGAAGTAAAAGCAGATAGATAAAAAAGGAAATGTCATACTGTAATATGGTTATACTAGAAATCTATGCTATGTTATTAGTTCATACACATATGTGTGTGTATGAACTAATAACATAGCATAGATTTCTAGTATAACCAAAGTGTCTCTGATAACATTTTAAAATGAAATAATAAGTATAAATATTTGAGGCAACTAATTTCAATGGTATAAATGTCCAAAAATGTACAGTGCTGCAAATATAATTCCTGCACATATTCAGGAATTCAGTTTTCTAATTACATATGCAAACTTTTGCTTAAGAAGTACTTCAGTCAATGTGGAAGAGATTGAAAATGATTCCAAACATTTAAAAATGACACATTATTTCCTGAAAGCTACAGTGAGATGTTTAAACACAAATATTGACAACATTCTCCATTAAAAATGTAATTTTGAATTATGCATTTTAAAGTATTGTTAATTTTTTCAGTTATATTAGACTTGGGATGAACTAGATTTTCTTCATGATCTCAGAATCTGATTGTTTTCTTGCCTCAAATACAAATTTTAAGTCTTCATCATGTTCCAGTTACTCAGGTTTTTGTCTACGTCCTCTTCAGACCAAATGGCATCTGACCTCTTCCTGAGCTGGGACCCACAGAACTGTTGCACACTAAAAGTTCTGTTCTGCCTTCGGAAGTCTGGGTGTCGTCTTGGTTTGGTTTGTTTCTCTGAACCAGCCCCTGTCACAATCACAAAAGCAGACAACCATGATCCTCCTCCGAGCTGCAATTTCCCTCCTCTCCTTCTCCAGTATGGAAAAGAGGTTCCACATCTTCAAAACCAGATGCTCTGCTGGTACTAACAGTGTACTCTTATGGGATGGCCAGCAGTTAATTCAGGCCTCTACACATGGCAGGCCATTCTCAATGTCCTTTTCAAAAATTTGATCCTGTCATTTAAATGCCAGAGCATTAAATTAATTAATTAAAGTTAACACATCCAGCAAACTGCCAAGTGAATAGTGACACAACTTTCTCCTTTACTAGAATGAAAATCCCTAAAAAGGCAAACTTCCCTTCCTGGAGCTTCCCTTCTCTTTCCAGAGCTTTCCTTCCTATCCTGGAACTTCCCTTCCCAGGACTTACCTTCTCTTTTCTCTCTCCCTCTCTCTCTCTTTCTTCTAACGTTCTTTTCTCAAAATCTGTGTAACCTAAAGTTGGATGAGTTAGAGTTTGCTAAGTCAGTGCCTTGTGGAGTGCCTTACTTTAACTGGATGTTGATTTAAAATTTGCTAAGACCTTTGCTCTCTGAAGCTTGCAAGTAAAAGTTTACAATTCAACCTCCTGAGAAGTTTGTTGTCTTCTCCTGCACTCCACCCAGCAGTGTCAAAGAACTTAAGCCCCTTTAAAACACTCTGGGTGAACTTAGGGTGTAACAAGGCAGGAGAAAAGTGTTTTGAGAACATTTGGAGTCTTGTACATCCCAGGTTCTTTCTATGGGCCAATTAACCTCCTTTAGGTCCTGCCAGAATGGAAGCTGTGTGTCTGGGAGAGTCTCCATCCAATGGCAGAGGAAGTGATAGAAAAATTTAATCAGGTGCAATTCCTTTCTATTGATTCAAGGACAGTGTCTGATCATCCAAATGATGTTTTGCTCATCTGTTCTGCACTTCTGTGACATACATTCATTGGCAGAATAATTCAGTGGCAGAAAATGGTTAGGAGCATGTTTAATTTACCAGTCATGGCTAGCAAGAACATAGAGAAACTACGTTAGGTGGGGACATGAGGCTCATCTCCTGACTGTACAGTAACCCACATCCTCAGGGATCTGTACTTTTCTTTAATTTGAAAAGGCTACTGGAACAGAAGGAAAAACAGCACACATACCTGCAATGTCAAATAGCTCTTCTGACAAGTTTAAATAGGCTGCTTTAAATTGTAAATGAAGCAAGTATTAGAACTGTTATGTTTCAATTTTTAAGATAACACAAAACTCAATATTTGCCATAGTGTTATTTTCTGTGTGGGGTTTTTCATGTTGAAAGTTTTCAGACAAATTCAGACTCCATCACATGAAAGTAAAACCTATAACTAAATTACGGAGACATTATAAGCAAATTAAAACCAGACTTCCTAATATAAACTGTTGCACCTATTTAACAACATACAGTTCTCCAATGAAAATCTGTCTTAATCATTGATGTCTTTCAGGTCCGCTTTTAGAAATAAACTACTCAGGCCTTTGTATTTTCTGTTCTAATGCTCACCTATTCAAATAACTAATTTGTTATACAATTATTTGGGTTCCAGCAGGATGGCATAGGGCTTTCTGAGGTGTTATAATACATATAAAAACCATGAATATTAAGATTTTTCTTTAAAATCTTAAAAGCTATTTTTCTACTAACATCAAGACTCTGTTGTATTGCAATTTTATTAATAATCTAAATTATTATTTCATGGTCTAAAATAGATGTATCTGACACTACTTGTGTGAATTAATGTAGAAGTCAAAACACGGCCAATATACTCTGTGCAAGCTTACCAGACAGTAATTAATTCATTACATGTTTTAGGTTAAAGTGAAAATTTGCCATGTTTAAGATGAAAAATGAAAACTTACAAATGGCATGATTTATTACCATTTCCTGTAGCCCCTTTTAGGAAGAAATCAGTGCTGCCAGCATATCTGACTGGAGTAGCTGACCTACTGAAAATTCAAAAGGCTTAAGGAGTTTAAGGATTATTGCAAAGTTCCCATGAATATTTAACTAACCAACCTGTCTGACTGATAGATGCCACTGACACTTTTAGAAATTCATTTATTCAAAGAAATGCCGTGTTGTTGTCAGAAGCTGATCTAATAGACATGTCCTTCTTTCAAGCTGGAACTTTGATCTGTGGTTTTTAACTAAGTGGAAACACTTTTCTGGTTGGAAGACACTGTGTTGTTTACTGGATTTCTCAGCATGAAACTGCAACCAAAAGGCATGTCATATTCTTGCAAATAGTTACAGCAAATTTGAATATGGGGTTTTTTTACTAGACAATGGCTTCACTGAATTTGTGGGCTGTTACAGTTGCTTTAGAATATGGTATATGAAACATTTGGAATTTGTTATCCAGCAGTAAGCTGTCTTTGCAAACACTCCTCTGAACAGGTTCACTCTTCAGCTGTTACATGGTAAGCTGAATGAGCCTGAATAATTTTTTTATGAGACAGAGGTAGAAGAAAAAAATAGGAGATATCTAAAAGCCAAAGTGGGAAAACAAGAAAAGTTCTCTAGGGCTGATGTAGTTTCCATCTATGACTCTGCTGAGCCTCTGTTTTTGAATCACAGAAGGAGGTTTAACCTGCCTCTTAACCTTTGTAAAAGTTTGGATGTTTTGTCTTCCCCAATGCTCTCAAGAGTAAGATGGGGAGATAGGGCCAAAGTGGAAAGGTGATTGGGTAGGTGCAGATCTTATGAAGTAACTGTACCAGGGACATTGGAAAGTGGGACAAAGCAGTTCTATTCTTTATTTAATCATACACTCCTTTTTCTTTTGTTCCTTTACATATTTTTAATCATATTTGCTAAAGAAAAGTTAGACTTTCCACTTGGAATTTGGAAAGTCTTTAAAAAGAAGAGAAGAAATACTTTCTCACTGTCTTGTATCTTAAGTATGGTTTATTTGAAACACATTCAGTTTCAAAGTCTGCTATTTTTAAAGATAAGTGTTCTCGTTGTGACTTGCAATAAAATGTTTAAATCTAGATCAGACCTGACCTGGAACATCGTCTTGTCTCCTGAAGGACTAAATTTGATTCTGTGTTTCAAACTCAGCTGCAACTGTTCTATGTCTACAGTATCCCTGAAGAGGGTAGATATTGAGAGATTTATTAATAAATAACCCAAGAAGTAAAGGAAGACATTATAGGCAAAAATCAAACCTTAATGAAGCTATGACACTTCAGTTTGCAGTTACTGTATGGCATAGTAGTCAGGTGGACAAAACCCAAACATTTAAAATATAATGAAGCTGCATTAATGTGGAGGGATAGAATGTAAGAAAATAAAGATAGTGCAGAAGGTGGTCTCACACCTGAGGAGTTGCAGCTGTACCAATCACCAAAGATTAGGAACAGGCCTGCCCTTAACAGGCCACAGCTGTGTCCAATAAGAAGACGAGTGCTACAAAAGAGTGGGTTAGCTGGGTGAGGAGGGTTGGAGTTTGTTGGTTGTGCTGTGGAGGAGCTGACCATGAGGAATCACCAAGATGGTATGGAACTTTTGCAATAAGATGACAACATATTAATATCCCCCATGTCTGCTATTCCAAATAATTTTTTAATATGCTTCTGCTTTTGACAAGTATCTGGGACTATCCTGGATTCTTTATTGATAAAATCAATCTAAAAAATAAAAGAATGATAAAAGCAGATCTAGAACTTACAGAAAAAAATTTGATGTTAAAGCTTTTGAGGATATTTAACTTTTTTATACTGCTTGAAAAAGTGAAAATGCGTAAATGGTTCTACCAGCACAGAGTTGTTTAAAGAATGCGCTTGCCTTATGGAGGAGGTTTATACAGCAAATGCAAGGGAAGGAAAAAAATCCTTCAGACATTTAATTAACTATTACTCTTATAATGTGTACTTTTGCAGTAAAGCACTCTTTCGTGCAGCTAGAAGGTACTTTAAATTTGTGTTCTAGTCAGGTGGGAGGAAACAAAAATTAGTCCCACAGTATCACAATGCTCTGTCAAGATCCTGAAGGACAATATGAAACCTAAAGTAATTAATGTGTTCCATGAAAAAATTGCTTTGCAGTCAATGCAATATTTGGTATTAATTTAAGGGACTAGCAGAAATACCTCTCACAGAACAAATGGCATTTCTGATGGGGCATATATGATGCTTAAAAGTATTGCTGGACTTATGACAGGCAGCCTGAAGGTCAGAAATACTTAATTCTCACTCTGTCAGCAACATTTTCAAGTCTGTTTTTGGCTGTAGCCTTGTAAGAGGCTCATTCTTTGCGGATGATGGGGTTTTTTTCAGTCGGAGGAACATGTGAGGGTTCAGAAAGCTTGTGAATGCTTCAGCTGGGGAGGGAAAATCTCACCTGTTTTCCTCAACTCAAAATTACAAAGAAAATAAGCTGATTATTTGGTTGCTTAAAAAGACTTAAGCCACAGGAAAAGTGGAACAAAACCAGGCAAGAATATTCAAAGAACTATTGGCATTTCTTAATGTCTTAACCTTCCTAGGTTTTTACTGTGAATTTTCTCTTTGTTAGAAATTTGTTTATCTTATGCCTAATAAGGCAATTTTTCTTCATTTGACAGGAAGTTTCTGTAAAGTTTTATGGCTTCAATCCACGTGGATGCTTTTTTTTGCCCTTGCCCTCTTAAAATGAGTATGAAAGCAATCCATCCTTTTTATTTTTTTGTTTGAAATTCAAAGAGAATTTCTCTATTTCACAAGGATTACAGGAAAGAAAAATAAAACACACTAGCTTGCTTTATTTTCCTGTTCCTCATGCAAAATTGTTTTGTCAGCAGTCAGAGCTACCTTAGAGTTCAGCAGAAATATAGATGCTATTGAGTTTTTATGTCTTGGACTCCTTGCAGTTTGCTCTCTGTAAAGCAGTGAGACAGGACAGCTGAGAGCAATAGGTGGGAGCAAAAAGGGTAGCTAAAAAGGTTGTAAGGGAGAGGTGATGTGAGTCAGTGGTTCACTGGCCACACTGCTTTTTGTGCTTCCTGTCTAATACTGGACAGAGACTGGCAAGACTTAGAAGCTGCAGGGGAGAAATATTCCTGTTTCACTTTTAAGTTGTTTTTCCTGTTACACATTTCTCAAGTATGAGACTTCCTTCACTCCACCTTTCACTATTCCTCCTTTTCATTAAGTAGAGGAAATCCTCCAACTCTCCATAAATCAGTTACTCTGACTTGTGTGCCTCAGTAACTCTCAGAGGAGGGACTAATTCTGGGAACTTGTTGGACTGGATCAGCTCCTAGGATGCACTAACCTCTGCTGGTTTAGGGAACCATCTAGCCTGTCCTTTTTTGAATGCATTCTACAGTCATAACTCTGACATTTGAAGGATGGAGTAAACTCTTGTTCAAGATCTATGTACAAAGGTGGAAGTTTAAATTTTGCAGCTGAAATCTCATGGCACTACTGCACTGAGATCTGAAGCTGCAGACAAGAACACTTCTGAGAGTTTCTGCCAAATATGGAAATAAGTTATTACATGTAAAGACAGCATTTAGATATATTGCTGGGACTGCATCAGGGCATGGCATCTTAATCTGAGTTATTGATGAAAGTATAAAAGGAAAGAAGAAAGAGTTATAAAACTTTCATATGCCCCTCAACATTGGTAATGACGCATTTCCTTTGGGAGTTTGTTTCATTCTTGTCCAACCTAATGCATGACTGTATGATACTTATCAAAATTTTAATGGCATTCTTTCACCTTGTGTCCAACTGTCTATATGAGGGATCATAAAGCTGCTTTTTCATTAATTTATTTGATTTTTTTTTAAATGCTCAGTCATCCAGAGGGTTTGACTATTAAGGTCAATGGAAAGAGGAATTTGTGATGCACAAATTCCTCAGAATTCAGCTAATGAACTATTTTAGTATATTTGGACTTAAATTCTTCTCCTTGTCTTCATTTCATTTGAAAAGAGCTGAGAAAGGCATTTCCTAAAGGAAGGATTAAAAGCCAATTTAGAAACAAAACCTCTAGAAAATTCATCTTGACATAACATATGTAACTTATAGCACAGATTGACCAAGAAGTTGCAGTATTCTTGTCTGAACAAAATCTCAGCTAATATAAATTTTATTTCTTTAAGTAACACATCAATGTTTGTTATGTAGAAAAACTTATGGTTCATATGTTGCTTCCTAAATTAAAAAAAGGCATAAAATGCCATTCATATGTGTGAGTAAATAACTTGCTGTTTTTAATTTTTTTTCCCTAGGATTATTAATTTTCTTTAATAGTTCTCATTTAGGTTAAATTCTGTGGACTCCCGTTCATAGTTCAAAATCTTTATCATGTACTAAGAAAATCCCTTAATAGTCCTGTCCCACAGAAATAGCATGATATTCAACAGTTTCTAGGCAAAAATGACAGGGTCTTTCTCAGGATGCTTTGTGGGGAAAAGAAATGAGTTGTAATATGTCAGAACTTTTGTTCTTTGATACTAGAGAAGCTTAACAAACATTTGTTACAAAGAGACTATTTGATAGCTGAAAGAAGTCAAAACTCACATGCCATGTCTTGTCTCCCAACAAGAAATGCAGTCATAGCATGGCCACTTGAGTGTTGGGTTGTTTGATTCCTCAGTGTCTTTTAACAATAATTGTGGTTTTTTTTATTTCTGCCTTTTACTGCATAATTGTATAAGAAACTCCTTTCAGCATTTTAAAGGCATCATGCATTAGATTACTTGCAAGTGAAATGGCTGCCAAGCATTTGTTTTGCAAATACAATTGATCAGGTTTCTTGTAATGTTGTTTTTTAGGCATGTTTGATTTCTCTCACTGAGAATCAAACTGTGGGTTCTATGCTTTCCTAGTGACAATTATCTCTTTATACAAACAGCGCTGGACTGCAGGGGAAATGCAATAATTGCTTTAAGTCATTTATATCTTTTGTCATTTATCAAAAAGCCCTTGAACTTCAATGCTTTCCTTTGCATTGGCACTTAAATGCTTCATTTTCCTAGCTAGAAAAAAAATTGAAATACTAAAACAATTCTGTAAAGTTCTTTAAGTTCCAGCAAGTGCAGCAAACAGATTTCAATGTCAGCTTTCTGCTTTCAAATTCATAATTTGAACTGTGTGATCTCTTTGAGGAGCTCTGCAATATGAAATTATTACCATGTGATGCAATGAAAGAGAACCAAAAGGGAATGCTGAGTATAAACAGTGCACTTCAATTTCTCAAGATGACACATGTTTGGAGAAAGCAAATGCAAATATTGTTCAAAACCAGCATCAGCTTTAAGCTCTCCTTTTCAGCCACGTTGCTGGCCTTGTTCTCCACAGGAGTGGCTTCCTTCTTCCAGCACAGCATTTATCAGTTGCCTTTGTTTACTGCTCTTGACACTTCACTTTGCCCATGCTGAGTGATTGGCTTATTCCACTGGCTTAAATGAAGGAATAGCCAGGTTAGCAAATACCTAAACGTGGCCATGCTTCATTCAGAGTTTTTTTTTTCTCTGCATTTGTGGTCAGTCTTCA
The DNA here is from genome assembly GCF_028769735.1 of Zonotrichia leucophrys gambelii. Classification (NCBI taxonomy): domain Eukaryota; kingdom Metazoa; phylum Chordata; class Aves; order Passeriformes; family Passerellidae; genus Zonotrichia; species Zonotrichia leucophrys. Next base: position 59,862,719 of record NC_088172.1, read on the forward strand.
CACTCTCTTGGAAGTCCCAGCCCAAAGGCTTCCAAGGGATCAACCACTGTGTCTTGTAGGAGATGCAGGATGTGAAGCAAGGCCATCCTATTTTCCTTCTACTGGCTCACTGGTCTGTCTGAGGCTCTTCTATCCTTCTCTGGGAAGTCTGTGTCTCCCATCAGCGCTCAAGAAGCACAAGATATTTCTACAAAGCTGAACTACTTTGTCAGCAGGGCAGGGAAGGGCTTGCTGCATAACAAAATGCTTAACAAAAGAGTTCAGGGACTTTTTCACAGTTGTGCTTCTGTGCCTCTTTCTGGGCTTGCAGACAAGCTTTTATCACATAACTTACCAGGAATGACTCCAACCATGAATTTCATTCCATAAAATGATGAATTCTTATTAGTCAAAAGAGCAAAGGACATTGCTGTGCAGGTGCATTGCCTATTGTTTTGCTGCCTTGCTGAAATTAATTTTCATGCTTATGCTGCCCTCACTGAACTTCAAACGTGCAACAATTAACATTTCATCTGGTGCTACTCTCTGCCAAGAACAGGACTGTTTTAGTAGATAAATAATGGATTTCTCAGCAAGGAGTGCTAATGCCTGCAAACACATGAAGAAATTAGGTTTAATTAGCACTGTGTACAAGTCATTGCCGTTTTTAAGCTGTGTAAGAGATACATCTTTAATAATCAGTTTATGTACTAATAGTCTAGTGGTGTTTGTGGGTGTTGGGAGGGCTGGCAGCAGAGCATCCTGCTCCTGCTACATCAGCCAGGGTGCAGATTTGCCTGGGCTGTCTTGGGTCAGAGAATACAGAACAGACTCCAAGTGCTGTGTATCACTAAGCAAGGTATTTGAGTAGAGATTCTTTCCTCCCCTAGATGGACACCAGGCAGTGAAAAATTCTGTAAAATTGTCTGTGTGGGCTCCCCTTTTGATGTGCATTTTCTGGCACTGACCCAGGTTGCCACACTGATGCCTTGAGGGTAGCAGGGAAGAGTGTGAAAGGAAGAAATGGTGATATTCTCACTCAAGTTCAGGAGGGCAAAAAGCTACTGTAAGTGAAAACAATCTTTTCCCCCTAGTAGCTCACTTTCCTCCTCACCAGCTTTTAGGGATATTCTGAATAGTAAGGCAGAAGCAGATGTGTTAGTGTGCCTTGCTCACTGCAGTTCAACCTGTTGTACTGGTATGATTCCAGCCTTCCTTGTGGTTAAAATCACATGGCAACTGTTTGCATATTTTCATTCTTTTCTGCCACTGTTATGGCAGGGGTGCTTGGCAGGAACACGGTGTGGACAGATGGGACAGCAACCTCCTGTACTGCCCTTTCTAAATTCACAGCACACATGACTGTGATTACTAGTGGAATACATGGCTTGAGATCACTCAGAAGTTCAAAATACTCTGCACAGGATGCAGCTGATTATTTTTCCAACTTCTCCTCCTACTGGCTGTCATCAATATGTGTTGCAACCAGATATAAATTACTTGCTTTTCTGAACTGTTTGATTTAAACTACTCTGCAAAAGGGAAGCCTAGCTGGCCTGTTTCTCACAGATACATGACCTAATTTTTCTGTCATCTTATTTTGATGATTGTCAAATTGAAGAACTTCCTTCAGTACACAATTTGATGGGGCTAACACAGAGGTCTGCTTTTGCAATGGGAAGTTTAGGATAAGTGATAAAAATCCAAGGTCATGTGTCATGCATTTAGAGTGGGATTCTAAAGTCTTTTTGTTGTTGTTGTTTGTGGTTTGTTCTTTGGTCTTCATTTTGTTTTTTGTTTTTTTTTTTTTTGTAATTGGACATTACAAAACTAAATTATAAAAAGAAGAGATGAAAAAACAGAAACTGTCAATGAAAATGATGGCAAGACAGGAGGATTTCTAAAAGGCTGTGCCAAAGAAACAGTTGGAGCGAGAAAAAGAGAATGAAAATTAGAAGATGGTGTCATGGGCACCAATAGGGAGTAATATTTTGGGAAATGGTGTTTCTGGGTAGTACTAAGACAGCTGACAGGTCCAGATGGATCAAACTGATCAGGTTCTGTGGTTTGGTGAAGAGAAATCCATGCAGATTTGAAAAAAAAAAAAAAACCAAAACAAAAAAAGGCTTTTGACGATTATGAATTGTAATTGGAAAGCGCCTAAAATGAAACTGGAAAATAAAGTCTCCAGGGAAAGCAACTAGAGCAAATTTACGGGTGTGAGACAAAAGGTGGAATGGCAGGTATAGATAAACTGTGTCTGTGCTAATGTGGGTTACTAAAAAGGGTGAAAAATAGCCTGTGATGAGGTAAAGACTAGAAGGTATTCAGCGCAGGGATACAGGAATAGGTTAACCTGTGGTAAGACAAGCTGTTCTTGTCATAAAATCTATGACCACTGTGAAACAGCCCTTGGAGCAAGACACTCAGAGTAGAAAATTGACCTGCAAATTAACCAGGGAAGTAGGTATCAGATTTCTAAATATGTGTCAGTTGGAAGTGAAGGAAGACAGGCTGAGGATGCATAAAAAACCCCAGGTAATGTTGGGGATGTGCTTTACAAAAGCAGCAGTGAGGACAGGGAAGGTGGGCCAGTGCAAGGCAGCAGAGGTGCGGGAACTGCTCTGTGCTTCCCTGCCAGGCTTGTAGAGCTGTGCAACCCAGGGATCAGCAGGACTGAGAGTGAAGAGGTGTCTCTGGAGGCAGACTAATGCAGGATTTGAAATTCTCGTACTCTATAAAAGTGTTAGGATTTTATATAGATAATAATGTAGGCATATAGTTATATATTATCATTATTATTAATTAATAAAAATAGTAACAGACTGCATTGAGAGACTATACATTTCAGTGACTCTCAAATCAAACTTTAGAAAATTAAAACACAGTCGTGTTGAAAATTTGGTAAAGAATGGCCAATACATCTTCCTTGGCCTTTCTGACCACGTCACAGGTGGCGTTTAAAATACCAAACCATCTACAGAGGGTAAACTCAGAATACCTCTGTGTCTGCAGGGTCAAGATAGAGCAAGCACATGTATTTCAGGGGAAATACTTTTCACAATATTAATTAGAGCAGTTGATGATACTGCATCTCAAATCCCATGTCCAGTTTTTGGCCCCTCACTAAAAGAAGGACATTGAGGTGCTGAAGTGAGTCTAGAGAAGGGCAGCGGAGCTGGGGAAGGGTCTGGGGCACAGGTCTGATGAGGAGTCACTGAGGAATCTGGGGTTGTTTAGCCATAAGAAAAAGAGGCTTGGGGGTGACTTTATGGCTCCCTTCAACTCCCTGGAAGGAGACTCTGGCCAGGTGGGTGTCAGTCTCTTTGCTCAAGTAACAAGTGACAGGATGAGAAAAAGTGGCCTCAAATTGTACCAGGAGAGGTCCAGACTGAGCAGTAGGGTTTTTTTTTTCCCCCCACAGAAAAGGTTGTAAAGCAATGGAACAGACTGTCCAGGGAAGTGATGGAGTCACCATCCCTGGAAGGATTCAAAACCTGTGTGGCTGTGTCACTTGAGGAAATGGTTTGATGGTGAACATGGTAGTTATATTGTTGGTTGGACCTGATGGTCCCTTTCAAACCTCAAAGATTCTATGACTTTTAAGTCCAGGAAATCTTGATTCACAAACATCAGCTAAAATTGAAAGTACCCTAGAATCATAGAATAAGCATAAAGTGTTTAGGGTTGGAAGGACCTTAAAGATCGAGTTCCAACCCTCTGCCATGGAAAGGGGTGCCAGTCACTGGATGAGGTTGCTCAGGGCCCCATCCAGGTCTTGAGCACTTTCATGGGTAGAGCACCTACAACTTCTCTAAGCAAACTGTTCCAGCACTTCATCACCCTCTGAGTAAACAATTTCTTCCTGACATCTAAACTAAACCTGTCCTCTCTCTATTCAAAACCATTGCCCCTTTTCCTGTCACTATTTGCTTGTTTAAAAGTCCTTTGACCTCCCTTTTATGAGCCCCCTTAAAGTACTGGGAGGCCACAATGAGATCTCCCCAAAGAATTCTCTTTTCCCATGCTGAACAGAAGTTGACAAACCATCTCAATATATATGTAATAAATCAAGGTCTGGGGAGGACAGAACATGTGGGTGTAGACATTTTTAAGTACCAGATGATTCAAGTAGGCTTACTGTGATATAAATGACTCTTTTGAAGACAGATTTTTCCTATGGTCCTGGATGTTTCCAAATGCATGGGTAATGTAATGTTTGTTTGCTTAGTACGTTACATCAAAAAAGCTTCTGAAGCAAAGCATTCCCTATTCTTCAATGTTTTCAGTAACATCTCTCATTTTTTCTTTTATTTATCATCATCGCTAAAATTAATTCAGTCCACATTCTGAAATTACTCCAGAATGCTCAATCATCTGGTTTTGCAACTGATTATATGGTGTCTCAGAAAACATGCATGTGTGAGAAAAGAGGATTTTTCAGAGCTCTTTAATTTGTCTAAAATATTTGCTCAAAGTTTACCAGAAATTAAAATTCTATGTCCAGAACCTTCTGCATTTAGGAGTCTTCTGTAAAATTTGTCAAGCACTTTGATTTGATGAAAGCCACAGCAGTTTAACAAGGCCAGACCAACAGACAGAAACATGCAAAACCAGGCCTAACAACTTCAATTTACCATTTTTCACATGCTCATTAATGTGCTCAACTTTCTTCTTAGAACAAGCCCAATGTCACTGCAAAAAGGACCAACACTGTGATTTTCGTTCAAGGAAAAGCTAACACAATCCATGACTAACAGGTATCAAAGAGAGAGTCCAGGAGTTTTGGCTGATATTTCTGTGCTTGATTCCATTTAGATAAATTGATTTGTACCTTGCCAAATACTTGCTTTAGAGACCCAGCATGACATGACCTCAACTGAGCAGAAATATCCTTTTATAATTTTTTCATGTCTATAAATAGCAAACCCAGCTGTCAGCATTCTGCTTCAATTCAGACAACAGGTGAGAAAACATTGAATTTTTTTTTTGTGATTTTTGGGCCCACTTACATCTTATACCATCCTGATTGCTTCACATTTCTGAAAAGCATAAGGGCTGGGCCCATTTACTGTAGCCTGCACTGCATGTCCAGATGGTAAATCTTGCATTTATAGAGATCAGAGCATGACAGGCCATTTTGATAGCTGACACCAATGAAATAAAGTAGTATCCAGCTGTCCCTCCTTTCTCCCTTTGGTCCTCTAATTGCACCTCCTACATATATGAAGAAAGAAAAATCATGCAGTAGCTGGTAGTTTCAAATGCTCTGTTTGACTGTCTTTGTGTCTGTGCTTTCAATGACTTGATAAGCTTGAGAAATGCTTTGGGAGGAAAATTCATATTTTGTCATGACTTACGAAAACCTATGCTCTCTGTGTATTAAAACCAGAATATTTCAGTGATGAGTTGGATTACTAAATTTAGTTTCTGGTTAAATTAACTCACAAATTTATCCTGAACTTTCATTAGCTCTATAAATGAATGATTTTGCACTTGTCCTCTTATGCATGGCAGTGCAAAGCAAGACTTGGGCATTGTGTGATACTGTAATTAATCTTTGCTGCAAGAAAAAAAGAACTCATTCAGTATGGAATATGCATCCTTAATCTTGGTTTTTCTCCACTTTTGACTGTTTATTTTTTATATGTCAGTAATATTCCTCTGGTGTTCTGCATTCCTCTGCAATGCTCATGCATAGAGGAGATATTTGTATTTCATTGGTTTCCTTGCAGAATATAATCTTTCAATGCAGTTTATAGGAGGAAACACTGGAGACACAAACACAGTAAAAGAAGAAAGCAGTTTTGTTTTATTGAATAATAGCCACAAAGAGCTTGCTGTTGAAAACTTTTGTGCCATACTTTTGACACAAAAACATTCAGAAAGAAGCATTATAAAAATAATCTTTCCAGTGTTTTAATATGCAAAGTATCATAACTTCAGCCCAAGTTCCTGCCAGTGAATCCAGAGAATGAAAAATCCATTAAAGAAATGCCGTATGTAAGCAAGGCAGGTTGTCAGTGCTTCCTAACAGTGTGTTGAGAATAACAGGAGCATTTCCTCCTGTATTGCTCACTGTATCCCATGTCATTTAAACGTGACTGAAATATCTTTCAGGTGATATAAATTTCTCCATGGTGTGTACTTCAAAATGAGCATTGGACTACACATATTGCAAAAATTAGGGCAGATTTTCCTGAGTCAAAATCTGCAAATTCTGAGAAGATGATAATCAGTTAAACTGAGAAACCTTATAATTACAATTGTTGTTAAGAATAGGCTCAAATTTTCTTGAAAGAAAGTTTGAGTGGCTGATTGGATAGTCAAGGTCAGGGACCATTTGGTTTTCCAAAATTCTAGCTGTAGTTACCGTGTCCCTCACCCTGGACTACTGTCTCTGGTAAGGATGCACATATGTTAGCTTATCATTTATAGCAGCCACACAATATATTAATTTGAGCAGTTTTAAATTTGCCCTTACGTGTACTGGATTTGCCCTTACTGGATGTTGCTATGATGAAAATCCCTTTTTGAACCCAGTCTTATACCAAGCCAAGAGCTGTAGCTTCAAGAGAATCATATACATGGATATGTATCAAATATTAGAACCAGTTTTAAGGCTTATGAAACTATGAAATGTACATCAGTAAAAATGATCTTTGAACTTAGATGGTTATAGATGGTGTATAGGCTGTAGCTATATATAATTTGAGGTATTTGAGTATTACTTTATATTAATAACTTTACTAGTTGTGGTCAGCCCAGTATGTGTTTGGCATTAGAGGCTTCAGGGAACTGGTTGCTCCACCTATGTCAATTCTAAGCTAATGGCTGTGCTGATGCTACCTATTTATTCATACTTCAAATTGGTAAATAGACTCATTTCCATTCTTTCCTCTTTCCTGGAAGTAAGGAAAATCTTTTACTTTTTTCTGAAGAATATCAACAACAGCAGAAGGGGAGTAGCAGGACAGATTTTACTTTTTAAATTGTTTTTACTTTTTTATCTTTTTCTTGATTTTTAGCCTGATTATTTAGCTTTTAATCACTGATTGTAGGATAATATTAAGATGGTATCTTCAAATGGTATCCATAGAGTACTTTATACTGCATTCTTCCTTTAATCTTTAAATGAAATTGAGTTTAGAAACATCACTCATTTGGCAGCAATTCTTAGTTGAAGTCTCTTTTCCTTTTGCTGCCATCAAGCTGTGTTTTGCTAAGGCTGCTACCTTGTTAACTATCTCATATTCAGTAATATTGCTAATAGCTACTACACACCTTGTGCCAACAAGCAGTTCAGAAAATGAAATATTCCTTTGAAATGCACATAACTTAGCAGTGGTAGCTGAAAAGCAGCAGCAGCAAGTACAGAGAGAGTGATTTAATTAATTAGAATTATAGCCTTTGGGTTGTGTATGTGCTGTTGCAATTATAGAACTGTCTTTACTATAACATCCTAAATATCAAAGGGAAATGTGAAATCTTACTGCCTTTTCTATTAAAAGAGGTACATTTTTTAAGACCTTGGTTACATATTTTGCTGTTCTTTTTTGAGTATTCCGGTTTACCATGGGCTGATTTCAGGGTCAGCTGATAACTCACACACTTCTTTTACCTGTATGACTAACTTAGGTGAAAATTTGGTTTTCCCCTATTATCTTAGATGGCTCAAGTCAACACATTGAACATTGATCTTTAAGAAATGAATCCTTAAATTTTAGATCGTATCAGTGCAACCACCTTCCTTTCTGATTTTAGAAGTTACCATGCAAAGCAATAACCAGTGTTCTTTCACTCCTACCAGGTCCACAAATATCTCCAGGAGCCTGCACTGAGCCCTTGTCTCTGTGGTTTGTCCAGCCTGGATTCTTATTCACATATGGTGACTGTAACATTATGAAGAAGGGAATTCTTTGAGACAGAAAGAACTCATTGCTGTCCTGGGGATAATAAAACACCAAATGTGAGTATCTGTTTTATTTGGTGTGGTGATTTGGATCTCTCTATGTTTCATAGAAAGGTGACACTGGCAGCTTCTGAGGAGTCTGATTACTCTGCCTATGTCTGACTGGGCATGACCAAAAAATATACCAATGTTACTTGTACTTGCTATTTGGCTGAGTATCCAGGTCAAATTGTGTGTGTGTGGGGGGGGAAAGTGTAATTTGGCATGCTAAACTAAAATGTTTGAGGTTATATAGGTTGCATCTCTAAAGCTTAGAAATCAAAGTTTACTCCCATTGGCAAGGTTTTCTGTGCTCAACACATCATGTGATATCACCATTGGAACCATTTTTATTTCAGGAGTCATAAAAAGAGATGCAGAGGTTTTATCAGAATTTAACAGAATTTCCCATTTAGGCATTGTGTTAGAAGTAATGACAATGACAGACTAATGGCTCCAAACGAGACGTACAATGATGACGGGACTCAAAAGTTGTAAACAAGAGTGACATTCCAAATGTTTTTCTCTGCTATAACTGTTTCATTTATATAGACACCAGGAAGCGTTATGAACCTAGGGAAAGACTGTTCTGATGAAGGCAGGATCCAATTTAAAAAGGGAAAAAATAATTCTACAGAAATCTGTTGCAAATCCAAAAACTACCAGTATATTAGACTGGAACTGCGTACTCTGGTGCTCTGAAATTTGAAAGGTCTGGGTTCAGTTTCTGGCTTGGTTACAGATTTTCTCAAGGCAAATCACTCACATCTTGCTGTGGCTCAGTTCTCCTGTAAAGGGAAATCTGTGAGAGGGAGATAATGTTTCCCTGCCTTTCAAAAGGTTTGTGAAGGTGAGTTCATTAATGTTTGATAGATGTAGTGCTGGAGGCCATATCACTGTCAAGCAAGTGTGGAATACAGCCTCAGCAGTACCTCCTGAAGCTTGGGAAGTGCAGTCTTTTGGGGAAATATACTTTGTTTTCCCCAGGCTGGTGAATGGCTGCATCTTTCCCACTTCATACAATGAGGCACAGGCTTTGGAGAACTGAAGTGAACTGACTGTACATCCACATGAAGACTGCAGATGTTTGAGGAGTCGTCTTTCTGGTTTTCTTAGTCTTGTCTTTATCCAGGTTATACTCTGATTTTGCTATTGAGACTTGTTGATATATGCAATTGTCTGACACAGTGAGACCTTTATCTGCTGCTTAGTGACTTCTTTCTACCCACCGCAGAATGAAGGAACTGTTGCTTGCCCAATGAACAAAAAATAGATGGAATTTACTCCCTTCCCTCTTGCATTGCTGGTATTCAAACAATGTTTAAATGAGACCCTTTTTAAAATCTGTAAAACTGGAGAACTAAAAGACTTAAAATGGTTGCTACATTATTTAGGTCTGACAACTCTCTTGTTTTATATTCTAAAGGAACTGGCCCAGGAAGATGTTACGTGTGCTATTTATCAGAGCTGAATTTTCAAACCCTCCCTCTGTAAGTTTTAGTCTTCTGATCTGAAAAGCAGCTAAGAGGAATTGGTGGAGTCTCTTAAGACAATCCATCCTGAGTCAGGGAGAGGGCATTAGGCCTTGGACTCCTGCAGTGCTTTACCCCAGAGATATTATACTAACTAGTAGTCATAAATCCTGTATGAGTAGTGTCAGAAAAGGACCAATGTTAGAATTTTATGTCTACTATATTTCTATATATCTGTAGGAAAGACATTGTGTGTTGTCCCTGTGAGCCAGCAGGGCCTCCTGGAGATAGGGAGAAGCCCTATATCTCTCCTGAAGGAACACCAAGGTCGTTACCACAGAGACCAGAGAAGGAGAGAAAGTTGGGAGATATGGACTCTCGCTGGCTCAAGAGTGACGTGGCTCTCTGGGTGTCTACTGAGAACTTTTTCTCTTTTATGACCAATGGGCACTATATATGTGTTAGAGGGGTGTCAATATCTGGAGGAACTATAAAAGTTATGCTGGTTTAATGAAATCTTTCGCCCTTCTGATGGAGTTGTGCATTACTGTACTGTGTCGCGCTCTACAGCGACATCTGGTGGCCGTTTTCCATGATTACAACGGACTGTAAAGAAAAAAAAAAAGTTGAAGGGTACCCTAAAAAATATGAGTGAAGGCAGCAGGGAGTCTGCAAAGGTCCGGACCTAATTCAGACGTCTGATTCGAGGTGAGCGATTGGGAAAAATAATGGGAAATAATTTATCAAACAAGGAAATGACCGTTCTGTCCACGTGGAAAACTTTATTGAAAAGACAGTGTTGAAACTTCTGATTATGCGCTTCGCAGTTTACTGATATGGTGCAAATCACAGGACTTTGAGGCTGATGCTGACACTACCTTCAGTGTCCGGGCATGGAAAAAAGTTGGGAAGAGACTATGGGAAGTGATATCTAAGGGGGATAAGACTGTTGTTGGTTTGGCTGCTCCTTGGAGGCTGTTGTATGAGGCATTGAAGGAATGGAAAGTAGAACAAGAGAGAGAGGAGGAATTGGAGGAGCAGGAGTTGGAGCAAGAAACTGGAATAGAGGAACAGGAGGAAGGTGAGCTTGAGCCTGTCGATGTATTTTCCCCTGAGGAGGCTGCTGCTGCTGTGGAGCTTCCCCAGGGTTTACTATCGTGAGAATTAAACGGCAGGCTGCGAGTGTTCCTCGGTATTTATCTCCTAAAGACTATGTTAAACCTGTGTATACTTCGCCTGCTCAACAGCTAGCTGAACTGAGTGCTAGACCAAAATATCTCACGCCTGCACAGCAACTAGCAAAAATGAAGTTACAGAAGAAGCGAAGTGACAAACAGGCTGGGTGGGCCGCTCCGCCCTCTCCCTCCCCTCGGTCAGCCGCTTCCCCCGCAACCTTCCCGCGGCCCAGCTCCCCCTCCCGTGCCCGGCCCTCGGTCGGATGTTCCTCCCCCTCTCCCGAGGCTCCCTTGAGCCGTCCGCCCCGCCTCTGCCCTCCTTCCAGTCGTCTGTCTCCTCCTCAGGTTCCCTTGAGCCGGGCACCCTCTCTCCGCCCCCTTCGAGCCGTCTGCCTCTGCTCCAACCCCCGTCGAGCCGTCTGCCCCCCTCCTTCCCGAACTAGTCGAACAAATGCAGTCTTTAACGTTGTGTCCTGCCCTGTCTAGTGACAGCTCTGACAATGAGCTGCCGGTTATGAGTACATCTAAAAAGACACAGGAATCGGTTTCTGTTCAACCTCGTAGCAGATCCAGGTCTGCTTGTTCTTGGACTGCCTCCCTGCCAGGTGGCTGTGACTCCTCGACGTCCTTTGCATTTTTGGGAGCACATAAGAATGAAAGCAGCTGAAGTAGGAGACTGGAATTTGTTAGAGAAAATAGGTCCACCTAGAAGGATGGGGATGACTGCTGCTGCTTCTGGTGGGCCTGTGGCTTTTCCTGTTTTCAAAGCTGCTCCTAATTCAGGACAAAAAGACATCCATCAGGTTTTTCATGGAGGGTTGTACAGGACCTTCAGTCCAAAGTAGACTAGTATGATGTTAACTCTTCCCAGGTGATGCAACTGATTCATGTTCTAAATGCTGATGTACTTGCACCTTATGATATTGTTCACCTTGCTACGATTCTGTTTCAACCAGTGCAGTATGGTGTGTTTTGAGCTACCTGGAAGTAAATGGTTGAAAGAGTAGCACTGGACAATATGCAGTTACCTCAGCAGGATCCATGTCACGCTGTGGGAGTTGATGACTTGCTGGGCAATGGACCATTTTCTAACCCGGATTTGCAGGCAAGATGGGACCCCCTGGTTCTTGCACAGGCCCAGCAGCTGGGTATGAGTGCCTTACTTAAGACAATGGAGATGGCAGCTCCTAAACTGAGGTATATTACCATCCAGCAAGGGGTGAAGGAGCCTTTTCTGCAGTTTGTGGAGAGGGTTGCTGCAGCCCTCAAGAAGCAAGTTGAGGCAAATTTTATGCAGACAACTAGCCCGAGAAAGTGCGAATGACGATTGTAGGAGAATTATTGATTCTTTACCAGGAGAACCTTTGCTGTCTGATCTTGTAGTTGCTTCTCAAAGGTTGGTTTGGTTGAACATAAAATGGCTGCTTTAGCAAGAGTCATGAAGTCCTCACCCAGATGCTCTGCTTGTGAAGAATCAGGACATGTGAAGACCCGATGTCATCAAACTGGTGGACAATGTGCACACTTTAGGGTAGTTTGGGCCAGTAAAGTGCGTTGCCATCGATGTGGTAACTTTGGCCATATTACGAAATTTTGTAAGTTAAGATCTTTTTCAGGTGGTCGACAAGCGCAGGGAAACTGGAGGCAGAACGTGAAGGGGTGCGTGGAGACACAAATACACCGACAGCAATCCCAAGCCCTGCCGGTGCTACAAAGCTCTCCATTTGTGACCGATACACAGGGGCCCCAAGAGGCTTGGCAGGGATGGATACACTGGTAGCTGACACAGTGACTATTTTGCTGTTTTGACAAGAGGTATATGTGAAGTGCCTCTTGATGCTTATGGTCCTATAGGTCAAGGTTTGAGTGCTTTTTTGATGGGAAGATCTAGTAGCACTATTCAAGGTATTAATGTTCATTTGGGTCTTATTGATTCTGATTATGTGGGACAAATTCAGGCTATGGTGTCTGTTAGTGAACCTCCTGTTGTCATTCAAAAAGGTACTTGTATTGCTCAACTTCTTCCTTTTATGAGTTGTGTTCCAACTGTAGTGGACCGGAGTCGTGGCACTGGAGGTTTTGGATCTACAGGACCACCTCAGGTTCTCTGGGCTCAAAAGGTGACAGATGAGCGTCTGGTAATACGATGTTTGGTCACTCCTGAGGGATATCACCCAAAAACTACAACAATATATCAGGTTTACTTGACACAGGACCAGATGTAACTATAGTTTCACAGCTTGTTTGGCCTCCAACATGGCCCCTCACTCAACCTTTGGAGTTGTTGGGTTAGGTGGATCAACTGCTGGTGCTTTATCTGCAATCACGATCACTTTAACACATTCGGAAGGCCAACAAGCTAACATTAGACCATATGTTACTAATGCTCAGCCTAATTTAGGGGGATGTGTTTGTTTAACCCAATGGGGGTGTTAAAATTACCATGGATTTTTAGTGGGGGCCACTGGGATGCAGGGCTTTAAACGCCTGGTTATGTCCTTGACATGGCTGACAGATGAGCCTGTCTGGGTTGAGCAGTGGCCCGTGCCTACTGAAAAGCTTCTTGCCCTGCGAAGCTTAGTGAAAGAACAATTACTAGCTGGACATAGTGAAAACTCATTTAGCCCATGGAATACAACTGTGTTTGTAATAATGAAGAAATCTGGTAAATGGAGATGTCTGCACGATTTGTGGCAGAAAAACCCTGTGATGGCCGCAATGGGTGCTTTACAATCAGGTCTCCCAACACCTGCAATGATTCCACAAGGATGGGAAATAATTATAATTGTTTTGAAAGATTGCTTTTTTACAATTCCATTGGCTGATCAGGATAAGGAAAAATTCACCTTTACAGTGCCTTCTTTAAATCATGAGGAACCGGACCAAAGATATCAGTGGACTGTTTTGCCTCAAGGAATGAGAAATTCTCAGAGTATTTGTCAGTGGTTTGTGGCACAGGCTTTATCTAAGGTCCAAGGGCAATTTAGCAACTGTTATTGCTATTGTTATATGGATGATATCTTGTTGGCTTCTGAAAATAAACAACAATTGTTGGCTCTCGAAAAATGTGCTGTGAAAAATTTAGAGGCCTTTGGTTTGGTTAATGCCCCAGAGAAAGTCCAAAGACAGATGCCGTGGAAATATTTGGGGTTGATAATCACCAATACACAAATTGTGCCTCAACCTATAAAACTGGACATTGATATTAAAACTGCTGTTGATGTGCAGAAATTGATTGGCTTAGGCCATACTTGGGGATCACCAATCATCAACTGCAATCTTTGTATGACTTATTATCGGGAATAACTTCCTCTGCCGATGAGAGACATTTAACTGCTGCAGCAAAAAAGGCTGTAGAAGAAGTTGAATTGGCCTTAACATCTAAATTTGTCACCAGGATAGATGTTTCTGTTGGTGTGCAATTGTTGATTTTGAGAGATAATGAAATACCATGTGGATTGTTGTGTCAATGGAATGACAAATGGGAAGATAAATTGCATATTTTGGAGTGGATATTTTTGTCTTTCAGGTCACGAAAAACCGCTCCAGGTCTGTATGAGCTTTTTGCAGACATCATTATCAAAGGTTGCAGATGCTTTCATGAAATCCTAGGTTGTGATCCTGTAACTATTATCATACCAGTACAGCAATGGTATTTTGAGTGGTGTTTTCAAAATAATCACGAGCTGCAATCTGCTTTATCTTCCTTTACAGGTCAAATAGCATATCATTTACCATCTCATCCTATTTTGAATTTCACTAAGGAGATTCCTTTTCAGGGAAAACAACTGTGCACTTCAGTACCAGTGGAAGGCACAACAGTTTTTACGGGTGGATCTGGAAGAACTGGAAAGGCTGCTGTAGCTTGGAAGAAAGATGACCACTGGGAACATCAAGTAATGGTTCAACAAGGGTCTCCTCAGTTAACTGAACTTTGTGCAGTACTTTTGGCATTTACCTTATTTCCTAGCTCCATAAATATAGTTACTGACTTTGTTTATGTTGCTAATTTAGTAAAGCAGTTGTATCAAGCTGTGCTGTACAATGTAAAGGAGAAACCATTATTTGTCATGTTGTTGAAATTGTGGACTGTTATTCGTAACCGGAAGCATTCTTATTTTATTATGCATATTCGTAACCATACATCTCTACCTGGATTCTTTGTGGAAGGTAATGCCTATGTGGATTCCCTTGTGGCTGCCTCAGCAGTAAAAACTGTTCCTAATATGTTACAGCAAGCTGTTCTGTCTCACCAATTTTTTCATCAGGGTGCTCAGGCACTACGGCAGCAATTTAAATTATCACATAGTGAAGCAAAGTCAATTATTTCTTCTCGCACTAATTGTCATATGTCTCGTGTCTCAAAATATTATGGCACTCATCCTAGAGGCTTACTCCCTCTGCAAGAATGGCAAACAGATGTTACAAAAATGCCTCAATTTGGCCATTTAAAGTATGTTCATGTCACAATTGACAGCTTTTCTCATGCCATGGTTGCCTCAGCATTGGCAGGTGAAACAGCTCAGGATGTTACTTGCCATTTTTCCCACACCTTTTCCATCTTAGGCGTTCCATCGCATGTAAAAACATAATGGCCCAGTGTATGTTTCAAAGAAATTGCAAGTGTTTTTTCGTGCTTGGGGTGTTGGTCATTCTACTGGTGTCCCTCATGCTTCGACAGGGCAAGCAATTATTTAGCGTGCTCATGGTGTGTTGAAGCGCCAGGTGCAAAAACAAAAAGGGGGAATGCAGAAGTAATCGCCTCCAGTGAGATTAGACAAAGCCATTTATGTCTTAAACTTTTGGTGTCCTTTACCAAACTTTTGGTGTCCTGACTTACAAGTCTCTCCTATATTCTACCATGTTTCATCTTTGAATTCAAAACAGCCAAACTTTAAGAAAAGTATTAAGGTTTGGGTAAAAGATTCAATTATGAGAAAATGGACTGGCCCAAAAGAATTAGTAACATGGGGAAGAGGATACGCATGTGTTTTAACAGAAAATGGCCCTTGATTGGTCTCTGCCTGTTGTGTCAAACCTTATTTGGAGCACACAGAAAACGACAGGATGAATGGTTCTACAGTGGGAACTAACTGAATAGGCAATTGTATTGGTTATTTGGTAGATGGAAGCATAGACCCTCAAGGACTGTGTGGTAAAGATGGTAATTCAAGACAGAGTAAGGGTAGTTATAGGCTTACATTGAAAATCCAAAAGTCAAGTTAGCGGACGTTACTTTTGCCGGAGCACCAGGGTAGCTATAGATCCAATGGTTTCAGGAACCCACGTCTTAAGAGAGGAACCCACTTGCTGCGGCAAAAAGTCCAATATGGACCACACTGGACAAATTCAGACCAGCCTTTTTTGTTTATTAGTACATCAGCCTCAGAACATTTAGATGTTAACAGCATGCTGGCCTCAAGGAAAATGTCCCCGAAGGTGGGGTAAAATGGAATGACATAAAACCATCTCAGTTTAGATTTCAACCAATCACACCAAAACAAGACATATTGACAAGCTTTCCATCCAATCTTATAAAACATACGTAAGAGTAGTTAAAACAAAGACTGGTTCATAAAAGACAAAGAACAGAGCTCTATTCACAGTAACCTTCTAAAGATATACATTAAATAAACTTGTTGCCATCCTAAAGCCACATCTACAGAGTCCTATTGTTATTTGTCACGTCTACTGCTTGGGAAACTTTTCTGCTTGCTTGGGAAACTTTTCTGCTGTAACAGAATTTTCGGGCCACATCCTGAGGCCTAAATACTCTTTTTTAACCATTTCCTAAAAACCCTCTAACTTTATGGATTCCCACAACTTTTGCTTCATTTTCTTGAATTCTCTTATAGAGAGGTTGGTAGTACTGAGAAGTGTGCCTTGTACCACCTCCTTTTGCAGAGCACCGATGGTTCCAAAGTAGGAGAATTTGATGTACCTAAGGGAGAAGTGTTGCTTTAGCATAGGGGTTGAACTAGTGGCTGAAGTCCACACTTTGAGCAACTATGTTGGTTGCCCATTATGATAGCAGCAACCAGTTGCAAGGTTAAGTGGATGCTACTTAGTTCTGAGTGGTGACTAGGCAAATGACTTGGTCTCTGACTCTGTGGGAGACAGTTATTTGATTGGAGGTGAAAGTGTCATTCTGTTACAAATGTGTTATCTGGAAATTGCGAGGTCTGTAATGGTATTTGAAGATCTTTGTGTTTTGTTTGTACATGAACCTTGTGATTGTGAGGGTGTGTGTTGTGGAGTTGGTAGAAGTTGGTTATTTGTAAGTGAATGAAGAATGGATCCTCCATCTGCTTGGGTTTTTGCAAGGGCCCTGCAGAAGTCCTTAGCAGTTGTATTTGCTGGTCAAATGCAAAAAGGGGAACTGTAGGAAAGACATTGTGTGTTGTCCCTGTGAGCCAGCAGGGCCTCCTGGAGATAAGGAGAAGCCCTATATCTCTCCTGAAGGAACACCAAGGTTGTTACCACAGACCAGAGAAGGAGAGAAAGTTGGGAGATACGGACTCTCGCTGGCTCAAGAGTGACGTGTCTCTCTGGGTGTCTACTGAGAACTTTGTTTCTCTTTTATGACCAATGGGCACTGTATATGTGTTAGGGGGGTGTCAATATCTGGAGGAACTATAAAAGTTATGTTGGTTTAATGAAATCTCTCTTTCGCCCTTCTGATGGAGTTGTGCATTACTGTACTCTGTCGTGTTCTACAGCGACATATATCTTTATATAATTTATATCATTTTATATCCAGATGAGATGTGTCACCCTGCAGAGGGAGCCATTGTGTTATCAAGCCAAACAAGACTCTTATATTTTTGTTGCAGGAATTTGACTTTTTTTTGCATGTGTTCTTGTTAGGTCACTGGTTTTGTTTGTTTGTTTTATAGTGAGCTTGGATGAATGATTACAGATTTAATTTTCTTCAGTCTTTGCTACATTTTGCAGAAACTCATCACTTAAACCATTTGTCCTACCTAGAGATGACAATTACATGCTCAGTGCTTTCTCTACAAAGGAAACAAGATAGGAAAATAGGTTCATCCAGTTCCAGAGTAGCACGGACAACGCTTTATTTGTATAAAATGTGGAATATCTTACAAGGGTACAAATTGTCCAAGCATTATATGTGGCTTTAGACTGCTCTGTGCAAATGGGAGCAGAACTCTGCTGAGGAAAAGACAGCAGAGTTTATTTTCATGGGGAAGAAGACTTACTGTCAGGGACAGTCTGTTGCAACGTGTACAGAAAAGGGATGGTTTTTATGGATCAGAATTTAATTTGCTGCTGGTTCTAATTTTAATTATACTGTACCCCACCATTGCTAGGCTTCCCCCAAATCAGTAAGCTGCACTCCCGGTTGTTCTTTGCCAGTTTGCTAAGGTGGCTGTGCCTGGCATTGCATCAGATGTTGGCAGTAGACACATGCCGAATTACAATTATGTTAGACAGTTCTTGGGAAACTAAAGCTGTTCCGTTTGTGTTATATGTGGGCTGAACTGGAAGACATACAGCTAAGAGATTTTTATTTCCAGATAGAGGTTCAAGTGATGTTTTATGCTGCAGCACCTTAGTAATTGAAAGTTAACATTCTATGTCATACTGGCAGATTTCAGTGTTCAGTTAAATTTATTTTGCTTTCTTCCTAAGTAAATGTTCCACCAAATTCGGAACCCCACCCATTTCAGAACAATACAAGTCTGAAGAACATAGCAAGCAATTTTCACCATGCCTTTGTTTGTGACATTTTTTCCTTTATTTTGGAGCCACTCAGCACCCATGAGCAAAATGTATCTGTGATTTGCAAGACTTTCTGTGTTGTGACAGAAGGGTCTTTCTTGGAGTCAGTGTATGTCCAAGAGAGCTTCTGTTGTTTTTACAAACATTATTTGCTCTAGTAAACTGTAAGGTTGTGTTGCCTAGAAATAGTTTTCCTATATTTTCTGGCTTATCCCTGTTCTTTTCCCAGTCCTCCTAAAGTTGTTTTTATAACGTTTTTGAAGTGGTCTCCACTGGCTCTTGTATACCCCTTTTTAGATAATACTGGAGAGTTATCTCCTCATTGCACTTTTCCCTTCTAAAGAAGAGAGAACGTGCTTTAATTTTAAAACTAATTTTTCCCAAACAGGTAGTGTTTTCAGACCAGAGTTTTCAAATGTGTCTAAATTTTGGTCAGGTCATAATGAGACTTACTGACTTATAATATCTTTCCCAGTTATACTTCCCAAATATAACTTGTCTAAAAATTAAGGAGCGGGATTTCTAATATTTTCTTACACTGAAGAATATATATTAAAGATTTGAAAAGTATGCTGGAGGATTCAAGATTTGAAAAATATGCTGGGGGAAGAGGAAATGCCAGCAGGATGGAGAGGCCAGGAATCAATATCACTGCTGCAAACTGTTCATCATATTCCCTTCCTACCCAGTGAAGCACATGGTTCTCCTGGTTCCCTCTCTCCACTGAGTCACTTTCTGGCCCAGCTAAAATTAATAATTCATAAAGGCAGAATAAAGGGTTTTTTTCCACATCCTTCTTGGACTGTACTTCAATTTACTGTATAAACATGGAAACCTCTTCACAGCAATTTCACATTCCTGTAAAACCCTATGCTAGTATTTTAGTAAATTTTGGCTTTATTTTCTCCTTAGCCCACAAATGTCTTTCTAGGTCAGCCATCTCTATGCTACTTTAAATGACTTTGGGAAAATATGACCATGCAAGCAAAATCTCTTGTCTTGGGTGCTTCAAGATGAGCTCATGATGATGCTCCTTCCCACTGCATGTCTGGAAGTCCTGGAAATAAAGGCAGTATTTTACTGACAGATCTGATAGATGGAAACTGCCTGCACTGATTTGAATGAAATTACAGTGTTGTTCTGTCAAACCTGAGTGGTAGAGACTCATTTTACTCAATCCTTTGTTGCCCAAGCAGGCTGGTAGGAGGAACCAGCAAAGCTCTGGTCTCCCCTAGCTCCCACAGAGGGGCTTGGGTATTGACTAGCTACACAGTATTTTTGTAAAGTAGCAATATTACTAAACAGAAGTTTTGTCACCTTGTCACTACAATTTCATTCTTAAAAAAACAGTAAACCAACCAAGCAAGCACGACTTCAGCGATCTGTTCAGCTCATCTTGGAGCAGCTACATACATTTGATTAAATACCAGATTCTGAGAATTCCATTGCATATATATTGACTGAAAACTACTGATGGCAATGCTCATCAAAAATGCATGGCCTCAAGCTGTTCCACCAGAGGTGCAGGTGTTCTGTAGGTTCTATATCCAATTTATCATACCTGTGGCTGTCTTGAATATCCTAAAGTGTCTCTGGTGCCAACAGGCACCTCTACAGGTGCAAAAGCACAGAGAATTAGATCTCTGCTGCCTTCAATGAAAACCTATACATTTATCTCATACCAGAGCTCATACCACATATTATGTGTCCATCTATGAGTGTCTAAATGTGGTCTTGAATTTTCCCCCACCTGGTTTTTAAAACAATGAGTCAGTCATATCACTTTGTGAGTTTTATTGAGGGCTTCTCTTTTGTTTCTTCCTCTTTCTTTCTTTCTTTCTTGAGCAGAATATTATAAACTTCACCTGGACACTTTGGTTCCCAGGCAGCTAATCACCTACCATCCGGGCTATCATATGTAATAATGCTTTATCCAGATGCATAATCTGGCCCAGTTTTTTACAATTATCAAGTGGCTACACAGCTCGAGGCAAGCTGTTGTCTGGAATGTGCTCTGTGTGTGTATCGTGATTGTTGCTGGTTTCTCCTATGAGTTTGACACTAATGAATGCAATTCCACTGAATGGTGTGATTTCCTTGGACTAGTATTCTCTGACTGAAAAGCATTGCATTGAAATATTTTTGGCTAGCACTACTTGAGAAGAATGAGACAAACAGAGATCTTTTGTTCTTTTTTATAAATAAAAAGTCATTAAACATGTTTATGCCATCCCAAGTCAGTAGGGATTTTTTTCATTTCAAAGCAAGCAGCTGCTGAAGTATTATGGGCTTCAACAGGAGATATTTAATGCTACTATAAAAGTAGCATGAGAGATGGAGGGAAACTGTTGAGAATATTACTCCTGAAAACTCACTGAAACAGCTTTCCTTAGGAACATACAATTAGCTTGAAAAAAACCAATTCTGATTTCTCCACAATGAGTAAAGCACTGTCAAAAAATTTTATTCTTGAGAATCTTTCAGGTCCGGTGCTATTTGTTCCTTCATACTTGTGGCAGTGTTCTGAATGTTAAACAGTTTTCAACTTGGTTTTATCAGTTTGTTGGCAACTGGTGAAAAGGAGATGCAGAATGCTGCCAAATCAAGATTGCAGTAATTGCCACGCATTTTGCATTCTGGGGAAACTAACTGCATGAGATGCAAGGCAAAAGGGATCCCAACATCATGCTTCTCCAGCAGAATCTTCTTTGCATCCCAAAACATTGGGTATTTCTATATGCCTTCTCCATCACTGTACTACCTGATCACCCCAAATTATCCCCACATTTCTGTACAGCAGGACAGTACAATATCTCATACAAGTAAACCCCATTGAACACAGGCCCCACAGGAAAGTCAGTAGCAGCAGGAGTATGTGAAAAGACATATATGTGAAAAGACAATCACTACAATAGAGATCTGAACCACTTCTCTTACCAGGCAAGAAGATAGTCTTACTGCTGCGAACAAAGAAGAAGAAATCAGTTCCTGATCAGAGCACCACAGGGGGGTGATTTTTCTAACGCAGTAAGTTATTGTCTTCCATTAAATAACTTGTAATTCCAAACTTCAATATTGCTTTCCTTAGCAGCTATTTTAGGTTTCAAGAACATTTGAAAGTTACATTTTATTCCAGTGTCTAATTATTTCTTTAATCTTTATTTTCAAAAGCTGTTGAGATAAAGGTCACAAAATGCTGACTATAAAATTTCCCAGGTCACTGCCTTTCTAGAATTCCTTTGCTGTTACTAGAATGAGCAAAAATATTATGACTGCAAAATGGATTAAATATGCTAAAATATGTTTTTATTCCTACTATCCTAGCAAACATGAAGATCACAAGATGTAATGATTTAGCAGACATTTTTCCATGGCTTGATCAGCTACTGAGTTAACAAATTCATCCCTTTCAAATATAATGTAATAGGAATGTTGAACATTTCTTTATATCAGCAAATGATTTAGTTTCAGGGGACACTGGTAGACATAATGGCTGTCTTTATTCCACAGTGCAGCACAAAACAAGCCATTATCAAAATTCAAACCTTTAAAATGCTGAACATATAAAAGCTGGCTTTGTCTGTCTTGGAGACAGACATTTCCTTAATTCTCTGAAAAGAGAGCACAGGGGTTGAGTGCCTTCCCAGCTTGTTGTCATAGTCAGACTTCATCATCTGTCAGATTTCCCTACAAGCACCCTTACACTAAGCTCTCAGTATTACACTACACCCTTAAAAGCAGCGAGATTTGGCAACTCATTAGTAAGAGGACAAATGTAAGTGTTTTGGGGATGAACTTTTTGGTTTGTTTTTGTATTGTGCCCACCATGGTTAATGTTGACCCTAAGTATTTGAAAGCTGACATTACGATCCGTGACATCTCCTATGGAAAGGAACAGTATTGGCACGCTCTTGCATTTATTATATACAAAATCTAGCTGAAGGAAATTTTGGCACCTCCAAAGGGAAAAGACAGATCCCCATGGAGACTGCTCAGACTGACCTTGGGTAATAAAACACCATTTCATGTTAGTGGACATAAATCCAGCATGGAATTGTCTTGCTGGCAGTGCTAGAAGCAGTGCTTCAGCTCATGCAGGCTTGATAAGCAGAAATGTTAAGTGGCAAAATAAATGTAGTGTAAAACAATGTGCTGGAAGTACTTGGATGAAGCAACCACCAAACAAAATCAAATAAGAGAGTGAAATCTGTCTGTAGCTGTGAAAAAAAGGTTTTGGCCTGGGCAAGGCCACGGGTGAGCAGTGAATTATGATGCATCAGAGCCATGGCTGTGGCAGGGCAGGTGCCATATGGCTGTGAAGGTGCTACCTAGGAATTAGGGAGGCAGGTCTGTGGCAGAGAGCTGGGCAGGAGGTGAAAGCAGGCCAAGATTAGAGAATCTGGCAGGAATCTAAACCCACAGAAATGGCTTTCTTTTCCTGCCTCAGGCTATCTTTCTGAAAATGGACTAGCTGCTGATAGTCTAGATCCTTTGCTGATGATATACAGAAGCTATGTTTTAGCAGCTACTTTGCCAGAGATGTCACTCAGAAAACCCTGAAATCTGAACCAAAATTAAAAAAGAAACTCTTTTTAACATGAGCTGAGTGGTGATTAGTTGCTGCAGTTCAGTTTGCTGAGTCAGAGGAGAACAGACCTCACGGGCCATTTGGTTGATATCAACAGAGCTTGCTCACCACAGAAGAGGTTGAAGTCAGTGGGAGATGGGTGAAGGCAGTGGCCAAACAATTATTTAACAGATTAAATTTCTTTGACCATCTTTGTGTTTTTTTTGAATGATGTTAAACTTTTCCTCCTCCCTCTCTTTTGCATTGGTTTTGTCAGCTGCTGTTGTTTACAGGAAGCATTAGGAGAGAAGAAAAGCTACAGACCCAGCAGAGTTCCTCAAGGTCAGCTATTATGAGACTGTTGTCTACAAACAACAATGTGCACAGGCTGTCAAGGTCCACAGGCTTTTCATTCCCAGCAACTGCAATTTTCTGTTAGTGGTAATTGGGAGGTAAATCAGGGCTTTTTGACATCCAGCCACTGAATCTCTGTTTCACTTCTATTCTCTTTGGTTTGCATGAGCACTGAGAAGCAGTTAGTATGATTTTCATATTATCTCATCTTAGTGCTTAAGAGTGCTTGGTAATATCACAAAGGATCACTGGAATTCAAGGACAGAAAAACTACACCACAGACAAGGAAATGCATGTTTTTTGAGGCTTTAAACACAGTAACAATAAAACCAAACGAGAGAAAATTGTATTAAATACTGTGGCCTGTCAGTCACCCTTTGAAGAGAACAAATTAATAAAGATTAAACTCAAAGTCACTTGTAATAGCAAGCTCAGACCCATGCTGGGCTGAGCAATCATTTTGCAATAACATTATGGAGAAGTAGGGCTGCCCTTTCCTGTACTCTCTAGAGATGGGCAGAGCTGGCCACAGGGCAACCCCAGGCTTAACTTTGATGCAACAATCTCACTTGGAAATGCTAAATTGGTGCCTGACTATGATGACACAGGAGACAGAATAAAAACTACAAGTGTCAACACATGTCCATCTGTCTGGGCCTCTAAGCATGTTTAGTGTGTGATTTACCCACAAAGAAAGCTATGAGTGCTCTGTCTTTGCTTCTGGCTCTGCAGATGGGCCTTTGCTTTTCTTTCACCATCACAGTCCTTTGGCAGTATGTGACCTGTGACTAGCAATGACAACACTTTGCTGGCATATGCTGTCTGTAACACATGAGATAGAAACACATGGCTGTTTTTGGCTTTTGGGTGCAATGCTCCCAGCTCATTCCAGTACCTCCTTTCCTATCTGCATTTATATTCATGTCAGTGTTTCCTCTTTGACACTAGGAGGAGTGCATACTATCCTGGATTTCCTTCCCAAACTGCAAAATGTTAGAACAGACTTTACTTTCAAACCATAGTTACCCTGAACAGAGACAAAGCAACTATGGCAAGTTTGAGCTGTAAAGGAATATAATAAGTGAGGAGTGTCCTCAGTTAAGAAACTTAAATAAGTTTCCAGTCTTGATTGCCTCTTGCTCTTGCTACCCCCAAAGGCCATGATGAAACAGTTGTCTTCAAAGCCAAATTTGTGTTCTGGACTCATGCTGGGAGTTCAGCTTGTTAGATATAAGAAGATATTCTTCCAAAAGAATTACAGATTTTGCAGAGGTAAAAACTGGGACAGGTTCATACCTGATACAATTCTTTAAATACATACCAATGCTAGACCTAGTGCTTAAAAAGTGCCTGCTGGAAGATCAATACAAAAATCTGATTTTACATTTTTTTCATATCAGTGTCAACCTATGAGTAGTCTGCATTGTGCCCTATAGGGTCATCTTCAGCTACAAAAGACTAATGAAGATGCCTGCCTTTAGTTCAGGAAATGCATCTTCCAGTTTCAGTGACAAAGCAGCTAAAAATTTAACCTGTTTATTCAGTTCTCACTGTGAAAGTATTCTGTGGGAGAGATCTCTTGGCTTGGGGCTACAGTATTAAGAAACAGTGTTTTTTCCACTTTTTAATATTTAAATATGTGGTGGAGGAGCATCCCTCAACTTATTTCTGTCAAGCAGAGGTGGCAGCTAAACTGAGAGGAATGGGCTGGCAGCTGTCAGAGCAGAGATGTTACACACAAGGCCTTCACAGGTAGCATTTTGCTGTCAGCTGCACCAGAGGTGTCATGGATTGAAGTGGCCTCCAGAGTGAATTTTCCTCCCTAAGCTAACTGGGCTGATCAGCAGCATGGCTAAAATAAAATTTTGAAATCCTAAGCATGAAGTAGTGTAAGCAGAGACCTACCTGGCTGCTCATGTTGTGAGAAGCAAAGGTGTCAGAAAGGGAAGAAATGGGACCCTGAGCTGGGGGAAGCGCCTGGAGAGACCATTTTGCCTCTCTTGCTGCTGCTGAGTGATCAGAAGGCAACCCAACAGCAACTGGTGGGTCCTACCTTATTTTGGGGGGCTGAGGTAACTTAAACCCACCTGAGAGCTGTTGTGAAAGTATCCTGCTTTACTAATTAAAACATAGGTGAAATAAAATTAGTATATTTTTGAGGAAATTGGAAGTTCCTAATGCCGTTCTCAGTTTAACAGCATTTGCAAACATGATTTGCAGCACAGGTGGCTACTTAGTCACTGCCATACTTTGCTCTCTTCTTTCCTCTGTAACAAAAAACTTCTATAAAAACTGGGTTTATGGCCTCTTTTGTGGGCAGTCCTCATGTGTTAGGAAAGCATGTGCCAGTGAAAAAGGCAGAGAGGTTTTGGGATGGCATATTTGTCCTCTGTAATTAAGTGTGGTGGGAGGCACAGAGCTGTCCAAGGACATGAGAGGCCAATTTCAGTGACAGGTTTTTTGAATATGTCTTAGCATGAAAAATTTCATTATCATTATCAAAACAGCTCTGTCTCTTGGAAATATTTTAGTCCATAACAGCTGCAAGCTTACAAGTGCAATGTTTAGGAAGGGGAGAAAAGGAAATGTTGCTTGAAGGTTTCATTAATGTGCAGAGCTGTTTAATTAATCAGTGCTGGTATCTATTATCTATTTATCAACCTGACAGCTGCTTCCCTCATCTCCATCCCACTGTTTGTTGACACCCCATTTGCTTCTTCATTTCTGGAGAATGGAACATTAAGGCAGTAAAAACTGGTGTAAAATGTGACTGGTATGGGGATAGTGTAAATTAAATCTTTCATTGATTTTTCTTGAAAGGGAAGGTGACCCTACTCTGTGTGAAGCTGTAACCATGGCAGCAGATCTAGTCACTGGGAAAAAAATGATGCTGCTTTTACAGTGGGAGGTGGAAATGGACATTTGATCTGAATGTTTTCTAGCCCATGACTGGGAGCTGGAGACCTTTTCATTTAATAGGCTTTGACTTTGAAAATAGATTATGCTACTCTGTTTCTTGCAGAAAAGATGTCAGTGGGAAGAGACCACATTTGGTAATTGGGCTACACAAACACACAGAAATGAGGGACACTTGCATCAGAAGAAAGCCAAATCTCTGATGATAGTTTCCAGTAGCAGGTGCCAGGGACACAGCAGTTGATATGTAGGGATCAACTGTTACTTAGATAAAGGATCTTTACATCATTGGCTGCATAAAGGCACCTTTAAGCATTGATAAATGACTATGTAACCAGGAATTCAGGCCATAGCAGCTATGGAGCCCTGTAAATCTCTGAAGTCCTTTACAAAGAGGCAATTGTCCTTATTTCGTGGGAAAGGGGGCAGCAGGAACACTGAGCCAGCAAGGCCAGCTTGCTTGCCTAAGGCTGAAGAGAAAAATCTGTGCTGAATCTAGTGCTGGGAAGCATGGTCTTCATGTCTGTGCTCAGAGCATTTCAGATCCTACACCACTTGCCCCTAGAGCTGCCAGAGTGCTGTCCCAAGCTGTGCACCCTGTGGTTAATTAGAGACTTCTGCCCTTCTTCCTAGTTACATAAAGAAAAGTTGGCTTGGACTCCAGAAACAGAAACTTGTTCCACAGCAGCATTTTGATTCAAAACTAGTTTTGTAATCCCTGCTGTGCTACAGAACCGTAGTAAAATTAAAAACACTTGGTCTTCTAAGGCTGGTTAAGAGAGACAGAGAGGGAGAGAGACTTACATACAAACTGCTGCTTCTGCCTTTTTGGATGGCGGTTGCTCTATGGACAAATTCTCTGCAGTAATACACATCCAATTGGAACTCGGAGGAAAGAAGAGAAAACAATAAGCAACTTCAAATGTACCATTGAAAATCCACCAGCATCAGAAATTCTGCCCACTGACAGAGCCAGACATGCTGCATGCTTCAGCCTGTGTGCTTTTTTATACAATATCTAAGGGTTCCCTGGTGAAATCCAAATACCTGATCCCAAACTTTCTTACCAGCTATAAAAAAAGGCTGTGTCTTCTTGTTTGGAGACACATTACTTGCTGCAGAGGCCAGTCACATTTCCAGTGGAGCCATTAAGAAATCTGTTTCTCAGGTGGTGACTGTTTTTGCTCACAAACAGAGAAATCCCCTGGGGTTTGTATCTACAGCACTGTCCCCCTGGCCAAGCTAAGTGGGAAAGCAACTGTGAGCAGGCAAGAAGGGGAAAGGGAGTTCGCTTCAGTAGGCACAAAGGAATGTAAGAGTCTTCAAAAAATATTGGTTTGAGGATAATGATCAAAGGAGAGAAGCAGAGGTCAGGAAAAAAGGCAAGTGTGAAGGCTAGAGAATCAGAGGGTGGGAGAAAAAGGAATTAAAAAATATAGCAAACACTTTAATGATCTTGCTTGAAGATTTCAAAGGAGGAGAAGGATCACACTTCCTTCAGTGCTGGGTTCTCGCTGAAAGACTTCACTCAGATCCTCAGAAGATGCATTTTCCATCCTGACAGCTAACAAATGATTGTTCAGGCTGACTGGCAAGCCTCTTTTTCAATAGACTAATCTGCTGTTGGAATTGACTAATAGACTATAGACTAATGCTGTTGGAATTTTTCTGACACCATTTTTTTTTCTGAGTGGAAGTTGGAAGAGAAACAAAAGAGACAAAAAAAGCAGATCTCTCTGCTTCCCTTTTTTCCACCTCATAACTAATTCTGATGCTGTGTAAGGAGTGTATGTGAATATATATCCATAATAGTACATGGGAAAGGGTAAAGGGAAAACTGGCCACAGAAAGACAGGAAAAGAGAAAATAGCAGAACAGAATACTCAGTGGCAGGAGAACATCCACATAATACAGCACATTGGAGGACATGAAAAGAAAATAAAGGAGGAAATGGGGGAAATGCTGATGCAGATGGACAGATTTAGGATAGAAAATAGCAGATACAGATATAAGCAGTTAGTGGATGCATAAGGTGAAGCAAGATTTTTGTCCCAAACTTTTATTTGGGCAGTAGATGAAACTTCAAATATTCTCTCAGTTTTAGCAAATAGTTTTAAAAAACCCTGTAACAAATACCTTTCAAATTAAAGCTTCAATGACTCTCTGTTGATTGTTTTTGCATAACCTAAGCAAAACTAGCAAAGCATATTTCTAAATGACTAAAGAAAAAATTGTTGAAAGTCCTTTGTGAGATCAACTTTGTGTGATTCAGATTAGCATATTGAAAAGGCATAATCAATCAATACTCCCAGCAGGAGATGAAAATGTCCATTTTTGCAGAAATATTTGATTTTTGCTGTATTGTGTTCTGTTGCATATTATGAATTTTTAGTTGTGAAGCCCCATAATATGAAATACCTTCTAGTGGCATATGGTACCTGCATATTATTTACAAAATCCTTCCTCCTTTCACTTGGGAAAGGTGATATTAGTAACACACTAGATGAGTTGCTTCAGTGTTGAGAGCTCAGAGTAGACACAGCTGAAAATCTGTCCTCTCCTCCCTTAAATCTGCCTTCCTCTTTCTTCTCTGCTTCAGTGTTAGGGTATCAAAATGCCAGGCAGAATATTCAGCAGCTAATAGGTGCAAGGATGAGCAAAATAAAATAACTAGGATCAGTGGGAGCAAGCTAACCTTATTCTGTCAGGAAAGATGTGAGTAGATGTATTAGTAGACAAAATAATGTTTGGTTGTGGATTAGGTGTACTGCCCTGAACTCACTGCAGTCATTTAGGTGAAAAACAATATAAAAGTTAAAAACAGGCCACTGGCAGAAGAGAGGTTCTGTTTTTCCCCAGGGCAAACTAGAAAATTCACACATACCTTCCTATAACTTGTTCTATAAGTTCTATAACTTCCTTTCTGTGACTGGGAGAACATCCAGATGGAAATGTTTTCATGGCAAATAAAATTAAAAAGTGGCTACTACCTTAGTTTCATCTGACACCTCTGGGTACCAGTGGAGATCAACCAATAAAAATTACTTGTTCAAAGACAAGTCATAACTTAGTTAGATTGTCCTACTGAATGTCTGTCATCCTTGATGAAAAAAGTACACCCCTTAAGATGTCATAGCTGAAAAGCAGGAAACACCCAAAAATTCCACTCTGCCACAAAACACCTTGGGATCCATTCTACAAAGTCAGTAGAAATGATCTCATTAATCTCCTTCTGAAGCAAATAGAGATTTCAGCAAGTAAACTGATAGACATCTCTAGTTCTGCTGGCTCAGGAAGGATGTTTACCTTCCTACCTGCATCTGGCCTCCCACATCAGACAAGACAGATGACTACAGTGTATAAGCTTTTTCCCACACAGTCTCTGGAACAGATTGGGATCTCTAGACAGCGATGCACATTGGGAACCAGAGGAGCTGCCCAACAGATGGCTTGGGATTCAAGCTAGTTCAAAAACAGTTTAGGAATAAAGGAGCTGATGGGACTTGCATTTAGTTGAGAAATGGAATTTTAAAATCTCCTGGATCACCACACTGCTTCCAAATGTTGGCCTCAAACCTAGTTCTATCAAGGATACAGGGTGAGCTAAGAATATTCAGTGGAACTGTGTGGGTGTAAAACCATTTCCAGTTTTTACAGCTATTTAGATTAGTGGGGAAGGTGCTGTATTTCTGACTGTTTGACTTGTACATAGAGCTCATGGATTTCAAGTCAAGCACAGCATTTTGAGACCAGAGTTGCTGAACCAAATTGGCAGAAGGATCTGGTCACAGACAAAGCTTGTAAAGGCAATGCAAAGCAAGCTAATTTGGTAAAAATGCAGAAAGGTTTTAGAAGAAAATATTCAGAAATTTTCAGGAGTTTTCAGATTACTTTGGAGATACTTTGGCTGGAACCCCCATTATTTTTATTTGGAATTTAATCTCCACACACAGACCAGAATACTAGATGAGAAGATTAAAAGGTGAAATCTGAGGAAAAAAAAGGTAGGATCCATCTGAGCTACAGCAAAATATCTAAACCAAAATGCTGGCAGCAGTTAGCTTTCTTCGAGCTGGGGACAAAGTAAATGTGACCCACAGCCACTTGACATTAATAAAAAGAATCTTCTAGATAGAGATACTTTTTAAAGAAGTATCTTTCTGTCCTGAAAAGTATGTAAGATTTATCACTAAACAGGAATGGATTCAGACTAGCAACTTGGACAATTTTCAGAAAATACGCCAGCAAAGACAGTCCCTTCCAAGTGGGGAGCAGCAGCACGCCAGAGGCATCCATGGAAACATTACCATGGACAACACACAGACAAACATGCTCAGAAATGCCACAGGGCAGCAGCACCAGACTGCTGAACAGCCCAGCAGGGCAAGGATGCTGAGGCCACACTGCTGGGGAATTGTGGCTGTTCCTCAGAGGAGCAGGCAGCTTTGCTAGGCTGTTGTTCTGGGGGTGTGTGAGGAAGGGATGGTGATGCTGCTGGGGATGGAGAGTAAGTCCTGAGTTCATGTGGCAGAGGGTGTACAGGTCCAGGATTGCATGCCTCCTTTGCAGCATTATCTGGCTTATCTTCTCATCCTGGAAATGAAACACTTTCATTTCCAGAAGCACTTGTGCCTACAGCAAAGAACCTTGCTTAGAAGTTGACCTCATGTTAACAACAACAACAACAAAAAAATCTGGAGGACACAAAGATAGATAGCCTGAAGTATTATCAGCTTCCTTGAATCACAGTAAACTCATCATTCTGTAGATTATTAAGCATTGAAGAAAGATAACCCCCTGACTTTTATAATTTTATCATTTTTCTACTACTTCGAATCTGAGTAATAAAAATAAGTGCAAGGATTTTTCACATGCCATTACTGCAGGTGATACTGTATCTTTTTGAAAACAGTTACATCTGTTTCTAATTTACACTTAAGACTTTTTACACAATGTAGAGGGGCCTTAAAGGGTGTCATTTATACTCATACACACTTCAAAGGTCCTTTACATTGCCAGTGTACCAAACAAAGCCATGGCAGCCTCCATGAAAGAGGAAATTTGCATGGTTTCTCTACAAATGAACTTCATGGCAGATCTGCAGCCAGCACTGAGAGGTGGAAGGGCACCTGGACAGTTGAGGAGTAGGAATACTGTGTAGAGCAGTGTCCATGAAGCTTTGTCCTTTAGCACACACCTGTCCTCTCCTTCCCTCTCTCCTCTCCTCTCCTGCTCATACATCTGCTGCAGCACAGAAATCTCACAGCTAAAAGAAAGAGAAGATGGAAAAAACTATTTTATCATGATTTCATGTGATCCCCTGGGTAGGTAAAAATAAAGCTGTTAAACTGGTGACCATGCATGAATCTCACAGAACTGACAGCACCAACTCCTCTGTGCTTTTAGCAGAGCTAAAAATAAGCAATATGATATTGGCATGAGATTTCATAAGACTGTGTTCCCCTGATGACAAAGAAATGACTTGGCACCACCCATCCCAGTGCCAAATCAGGATATGGCATTGAAGAAATTACATCAAGAACAACAAGAAATGACAGGGAGGCCTTTCAACAAAATCTTTTGAGGAGATTTCACTGGGGAGAACAGGAGACTGAGTGGTTATTGTGAGGCTAGGAGCAGCAGGAGACAGGATGCAATCAGTGTTCTATAGTGAGAGCAGGCATGCCCCCTTCTCCCCTCCTTCTTCCCCCCACAGACAGAGCCAAGGCATTTTGTTTTAAATCTGAACTCTGAATCTGATATCCAAGAGACTGCTCTGGTTTCAACATCAATGACTGTACTCAGACAGCACTAGTGATCACTCTCACTATCCTGCCTTTCTTCCTGCTTCCCCACAACACTCCAAACATATCTTGAGACATATATTTTCTTCTGGCTTCACTCTAGAATCAAAATCTCTGCATTTGTCATCAAACAGAATTATCACATTCTGGCCAATGCCAGTGAGAAGGAAAATGTGGCGAACAAGATCTGTGTACCTCAGTGGAAAATTATTTTTCAACAAATACTTCAGTAGTATGAGGACTGAGAGAGGTAGTAAAAGTCACTCACAGTCAAGAAAACAAGGGGTCCTCTCTGGGCAGAATTACATCTCTGCCACCTTTTTGCTTTCAGAAGAGTTTCACAAGATGGGCTGGGAGAAGTTCTGACCCAAGCAGTCTTTCCATAAGTGAAATCTGCTAACAGAAGCATCTAATAGATCAATCATGCAAAAGCACTTCATGGTTGCTATTGCTTTTCTACCCACAGTCATGAGTAATTTCTCATTTCCTTCCTCCTTTCTTCCTCAGGATGTTACAAGACAGAGCAGATTGCCAAGAGAGCAAATGAAGGTATGGCACCATAAGCAGCTGTCAAGCTTGGATTCTTGGAGAAGAACAGTCTGATCACCAGCAAAGCCTACAGAAATACTTGGCTTTGAGTCATTTTCTCAAGCACGATAGGGAACAGAAAAAGGGAGGGGTATAGTAGTGAAGGAGATTATTTTAATCCCTGTTTAATTTTGCTGTACATGGACATCTTTAATTTGGAGTTGAGTTTTTCATGCACAAAACATAAAGAAGTCTAAAATGATAAGTATGAATCAGATATTTCCCAAATGCTCAAAGGATATTGCTCAGTTTGAGTAAGATCACTGCATCATGACAAAGCTGTAACTATCTTTTGTAGTTTGAATGCACAGTTACCTCAAAAGGAGAGTTATTCCCATGCCAGAATAAGTCATGGGCATACAAAGACTTAAGCAGCCTGTTCATTATGGAAATTTTGCTACTTGGGTCAGGACTGTCTTCCTAATTTATTTCTGTAAGCTTCACCTATGTGATTTGTTAATTTCTTTCAGCTTTTACCTTTGATATCTGTTTTGTATTTCCAAAGGCTCTTAAGAGATCAGTGTGGTCCCATGGTTGCTGTTGCTGGTCTCACACACAGTTAAGTACAGATAGAAGAGACATTTTCAATGATCTTTCTAACAGCAATATAAGTTGTTTCAATACTGGTATGATACCAAGCATGTGGAGTGGCAACTTTCCAGTTTTTGTAGGAGCTGGCAGCTAGTATAGCTCCTTAATAGAACAGCAACATATTTCTCTTTCAGATTTGCTGTTCCTAAATGTCACTCTTGTATTGTTGATTTACAGAGATCTTTTCTTGTCAGACCCAACCAGAGGAGTAGATATATATGAAATAGATATTATATACTCCAAAAATTATACTTTTCCCCTTGATTGAATCAAAAATTATGGGAAAGCCTTGTAAAATTTGTCTCCTTTTAGGCCATTTTATATTCAAATTAAATGGTTGGATCTCTTGGAAAGACAAGTCTTCTAATTTTATGCTGAACATTGCACAGTGCACTGAAGAATTAGGACAAATGGTTGCTAATTTACAAACACTCTTGACCATATATTTAGTTCCTGGAAGAGATTGCAATTTCACTGCCTAATTTGATAAATTTGAATGAATAATGCATTTGTACTGTTCACTGAAAGGTATGTTCAGATTTCTCTTCTAATATTTCACTTGAACACTCTAATACCCTCCAAACTTGCATAAAGTGGGAAAAAAATCTATTAATAGAAGTACTGCAAATGAGATTGTAATTGGACAGAGCCAGGAAAGACAGTCAGTTTTTCAGCAGTCTTACCCTTTTATCTCTCAAGAAGAAAGAGAAAGAATCTGTGGTCACTCTTAAAAAATCAGTATTTGAGGGGCAAAGTTCCATCTCAGAGAAAAGCAATATTGTTGTTTCTGCATATTTAACACAGAAGTGGCCTCTAATATTGGTGCAAACATAAAGAGTTTTGGAGTCTTCCCAGGCTCCTGGGCTGCAGGAGAGAAACCTCCAGGGCTGCAAGAGTCACTTTGGTCAGTGCCACCCAATTTGCACTGGGCTGTGTTATAAATAACTCCCAGTTCTCTATTTGGCTTGTTCAGTTAAAATAGCTGCTAGTGTTGCTCAGCAGATTTGTAGCTTTCATGACCTTTCAGGTCCCAGTTGACCTGACAGCTTCCCCTTTGCCCCAACACCATCAAACACCATGTTTTTTTGCCCCTGCCCACTCGTGGGGTTTTGGCTCCTCAGGTGAACAGAAAGCTGAGTTTGTTGCAGCCAAGATTTCTGCTGTCTCCTGACTTGACCTACTTGGAAAATGGAGAAAAAAATATCCCTTAGTGCCAGTGTAAAGACTAAGCAATGGGAACTGCAGCAGCATCTGAACTTTGTTGCCTTGATAGAAACATGCCCAGAAGGGCTGATAGGACACCTGTAAGACGGCTGTGTCTTACAGGCACAGCACAGTCCTGCACAAATATAATTTGGTCATTCACAGACAGCTATCATCCTCATGCAATGAACAGATTGGGCTGTAGTTCGAGATTATCTTGTTTGAAATGGACTCATTACAAAGAATTCTTTAGACAAAGTTTTTTCTTTTCCCATCAAGGAAAGCTGAGGGTTTTTTCTGTATTGAAGAAGAGGTTTAAATTTTTCAGAGGAGAATCTTCTGGAAATGGCTGTGAAGTTGCTCAGCTTGGCTCAATTGTCTTGCAATGGTTTGGACATCAGCTCTGAGTTTTAATGCCCATTTAATGCCCATTCTGTGCTCAGCAGCCTTGGGTGCAGGCAGAGAAAATGGCCACTTAGACATTTGTGCCCTCAGGCTTTGTTCCACAGACAGAGATCTTGCCCACAGCTGGACCTGTTTTTTTCCAAGCAAAAGGGAGAAGGCAGGGGCTCCTCTCATGATGTGACCTGTCATTTGTGTCCAACATGTTGAAGAGCATTTCTACTTTCGACAGAATATCAACATCAAAAGATTAGAATATGAGGCTTTCATTGAATGACTGTATGGTAAATACACCAAATATTTATTGCAGTGTATTAAATGGCTTTGTAAGGTCAGAAAAATGTTTTTACAAGCATTATATCTTTTAGCCACAATTCAGTCTATGGAACAATTCTTGGATAAAATTCTGTAGTAGTATGGAAGTTTAGCAACAAGTGATATGATTTAAAGGAAGCAGAATGGTTGCTGAGGCCTAAAGATGATTAATTTAGATGCAGAGTTTAGTCCAAGTACAAGGTTGAATTTAAAGATGTAAACAGCTAAATGACCAGTGTGACATTGTAAACCCATATACAATTAATAGATATGATATTTTAAGATGTACTTGTGGATAATAAGTATGTTTTCAGAAAAGCAGCAATACAGAGCAGCAGTGAATGTCTTTCCACTCTGGTGCACTACAGTGCTATTATAATTTCCTGCAGTTTTTAATGAAGTTCAACTGCATCATCTACAGTAACTATTTGTGTGTGCTTGATTAAATTTATAAATAGACCATCAGAAAATAAAATTGTGGGATATAATGGAGAATACAACAAAACTGAAAAGATAGAGGATCTTTTAGAATGAATAAGAATACATTGTAGTGGATGAAGTAAAAATAAAAGTGAAAACAAGGAATTGGTAAAACTCCTCCTCAGAGGCACTTGATTACTTTCTAAATGGCTGCTGAGTAAAAAGGCTCAAATGATGGTTTTGCCATATCACAGGTTTGTTTATTTTTCTCTGTATTCTTGTTATTTGTAATACTTGTAATCAAATGTATTCTGGCAATAACAATGTATTCAGTGGGCTTTTTCAGATAGGAACCTCTATCCCTTGTTAGCTTTTGTAGTTCTGTGGCCAACTGGCATTAGAAGCAGTGGCATGACCCCTGTTCCATTGCAATCAGAAAGGGGAGTTAGGGACTAATAAAATGTTGCTCCATCCCCAGTTCTTGTGACAAACTGCAATTGATTATCTGTGTGTATTTTAGGTAGAGCACCCAAATAGGAAGTCATGAAACTTCTCCAATGTGTTAATAAAAAATAACTCTGCAATTAAATTAAATTAAAGGAAATGTAGCAGCTTGTTAGAAGATAGTCAGAAGCAGATTGGATCAGATGTTTTTGTTTTAATCCAGAAAAAAAAAAGGCTGCTAGAAAAGATTGGTATGCTTTTCTGTGTTGGATATTTTTCTTTCTTTTTTTCTTGCATAATTTTTGCTCATGTCAAGTGGCCAATCCAGAAAAGCCTAATTCAAAACTGGAAAGGAAACATCAGAAGACATATTTTGCTTCAAGAAGGAAAAAAAAGGAATTGAGATTTTTGACTGATGATTGTCAGAATTATTGTGTCTACTACTGATTTCATGTTTTTCATTTTGGTTTGGTTTGTTTTTTAATTTATGAAAATCTCAAGGCTCTGCCATATTTTCTGCTTAATTTTTCTGGTCATAGATATTCAACTGGAAACACAAATTTGCCAAAATGTAACCACTGGAGTTTTCTTGATCCAGTTGCAATTGGTCTATATTGAATTGGTCTATATTTCTGCTACTGGGAGAAAGGAAGTTCCCCTTCCCACTGAGGCACAGCAAAAACCTCCTGACAAAGCTCCGGTGTATTTGCACTCTGTGATGCAAACCAGCACACGGTAGAGTGGGGACAGCTGGGGGAACTCACTTCCCTACAGTTCTGACCTAAATTACAAATGATGGCATGCTTTAACAACTTCACTGAGGTCTGCTCTCACCTTGTCATGGAATTTCTGTTCATGGCAGCTTGTTCTGCATCCTTTAATAAGAGATAAACCACAAATACAGCATTTATCACCTGTTTGGGTGATAACCTATGTTTTTATTAATTCTTTCTCATCTGCTCTAGCAACGTAAAAGGCATTTGAGTGGCTCTAATGCTTTTGGAAGGTGTTTGGTGAGCAGTGCTAGAGTCTGGGTTCTCCCAGGTCTCAGGATGGTTTGCACATTACACATGTTACATGCAAATCCCTGGAGATAGAAGGATCACTTGTGAAAAGGGATAGTTCACATTTCTAGTGCATCAAATTGTGACTTGTCAATACTGCACAAAAACCATGTTTAATTTATCACAAGAATCTCACTATATATTTTTGTCTTTGTTTGGGAAATAAATGCACACATTATTTGTATAAACTACTGAAAAGCTACCGGATTAAAATCACCTGCTCTCCCATGCAACCGACTGATACTGATGATCTAGGTGTGACAGCTTCTAGATACCAACCTCTTTGCCATCTGCTCTCCCAGAAAAGAAAAAAACCCTTGCATTTGCTTTGAAAACAGCTATGCCATATGGCAGCATAATACCTATTTAAATTCTGATGGCTGAAGTATATCCTTTAGTTTTCATGAGTGTTCTTGAAACTTCTTTGCAGACATCTGTCATTGGAATAACATCTGTAATACTCGTGTAAAAGTGTGTAATATTTTTTTCAATATTCTGAACCTCCTCTTCTCTAACAGATACCTTTTTCTTATTCATTTACCAGACACACATAAGATTATATGTTCTCATGAATATATTTGACCTTTAAGCTGATAAATACTATGCAGATTCAGTCACTAAGGCATCATGATTCCTTTGTAAAGTGTTTTGATTTGGCCTGCAGTCAGAGCACTGGAAATAATTCTAGCACCTTAGCTTGATGAGAAATAATTGTGTTAGTTTTAGTAATTGTGTTAGTTTTTGAAAATACACTTTAATTTAGGTCCAAGTAATGCTCAAATTTCAAGTAGCTAAGTCCCCAGCTGACACCTCCTATTTAGACAGAATGCCAGCTACTAATCAACACTAAAGATCAAATTGTAATTTTCCAGACTGCTAAATTAAGATGGTTTTAGCCTTGATGAATTGTAACAAAAATATACTTTTGCATGAACTGTAAATTGCCTGTAATGCATCTGTAAGAAAATTTCTCCTTCTGCATAGGCATAGGCAAAGACAAAAGTTTGTGAGTGTGAAGCAAGGAGAAAAAAGTGCAGCAAATCTCAGTGTTAACTACTGGCTTTAAAGAAGGCATTTCCAAACATCTTGTGGCAACACTTTACCTCTGATGTCTCTTGCTGGGCTTCTAACCTCAGTGTGAAAAACAGGTCGAGGTGGCTCTCAGAAGTGCAGAACAACCTCTGCTCGTGTTGTTATGAAAGAGCCAAGTGTGGCACGCAGGCTCTGCCAAGAGGTAGCCTGCCTGCCCAAGAGGTAGCCTGCCTGCAGGCAAATGACAGGAAATGTGCTAGTGTGAGAATAATTAAACAAACAAATCTGGTTTAGACAAAAGCAGAAACTTTCCCAACAGTAATCTATTCCAGATTGCAAGGAAGCATTCAACAGCTTTCTTTGAATTCTCAGGGAATCACTGTAAAATCAGAACCAACAAATGACAGAGAAATAGAGGACAATCTTTTGCACTGGGTTAAAATTAGCCACCAGGTTCAAAGCCCTCAGGACCACATCTACATGGAGTGGTCAGATGTAAGGCACAGGACTTAGATGGGAGTTGTGTCACAGTAAAGAATTGCCCAGGTGGCTGTGGTCACACAGGTAATATACGAGCAGTTTGAGCTAAACCACATACAGTGAAGGTTCTTTTAAGTGTTCCATTCAAAACACTGGGAACATGAGCAAATTCCTTTTCTCCAAAATCACATTTGTATAGTGTGCTTGGCTGCTCTCACAGGGGAGGTGATGGGGAGCAGGAGGCTAAAATGTGGCTGCTGCTGTCCCTGTGAGCCAGCAGATGCCACGCTGAGGTCAGACAGAGGGAAGGAGTGCAACAAGGCACATGCACACTACCTGGAGGAAATGTCTCTGGGGAGCCTGGACCTACCAAAGGCAGCTGCCACAAGCCCAGGGGTGACCAGACCTCCAGTCTCTCCAGCACAACAGCTGTTTTCAGCCTGGCCTGAATTCCTGAGATAAAACACTTTCTCAGCATGGATCAATCCAAGCCAGGCATCATTGGCTGTGCTTGGAATGCTGTTTTTTCCTCTTTATTTAAATCATGTTTTAGATGGCAAATTTGCCAAACTCTTTAACTGTATGCCTTGTCAACTGCAGTAATCTGTAGAAAGGATTTATTTTCTGACAAAAAATTCACTTGTTTTCTTCAGCCAAAACTACAGGGTAAGCCATTCATCCTAGACAGTGGTGCACACCATTCCAGAGCTAAAGCCAAACTATTGTTAAAACAGAAGACAATTTCAGCTAAGGGTTGGATTTTAATTTTATTTTGCAATTACACAAGTGATCATTAGTACAGGTAGCTGGAGCTGTGCCAGTTTATCTGTTTCTCCCTCACACTCCCCAACTTTCTTTTCTCCACATCGAAAACATGTGAAGTCCCATAAAAGCTGTTGTTTCCTTTAGGGAGAGAAGGCAGCCAATCTCCAGGGGTTTGGTGTGCTTGAATTAACCTGGTCTAATAAGCTGTCTCAATCTACCTGTTTTTAAATTACCTGGCCAGCTAAAAACACCTCTTTTCAATCAAACAGATCTGTTTTGTCAGCTTTGATTTCCCCTTTCTCCCCTTCTCACCTATCAATCTGTTACTAGCTGCTAGCTGTCATCTGTGAAATACCGGAGAAACAAGGTGCAGTTTTGATTTACTGGCACACTCTGGAAGAAAAGAGCAAGCAGAGACCCAGGCCCAGAACCGAGGGTCTGTCTGACACAGCTTGGTGTGTGTGATAAAGGGTCTAGCCAGGTAATGGAGCACATTTGGTGATGGTAGTGCTCTGCTGGGAACACGTTTGTGGCTAAGAATCTATGAACAACCATCATGGGTCAGACCAGTATCCTTCTCCAAATGTGGCCAGCAACAGAGGAAAACCAGACAGTGGTGAGATTTGCCTAGAAATATTTCCCTAGTTCACCATGATTTGCAGCTTGCTGAATTCCCAAGGCCAGAGCATATAATTTTAGTATTTAATAGCCCCTGACATATTTTTCTACATATTTGCATCAGTTGTTCCACAACCATGGAACTTAGCACCCTGTGTTCTGTGTCTCCAACATTAGGAGAAGATTTATTCCCCATTTTCTTTAGTAAATCATCTGCAAAGGCCAAATTGTCTTTTGGGGAGAGCTAAGAACTTCATCCCTTCCCTCTAGAGGGAGTTCAGTCCACACAAACCTACCCCTCCACTCTCAGGACTGACATGTCCCTGCAAACCACAAGGGGCCTCTTCCTATATCCTTAGCAGATGTTTACCCAGTCAAGGTGGGCACAAAGTCCCTGAATTTGCTGTTGCAGCATTACAGATGAGGATTTATATGGTTATACAGCACATACATTTCTCTTTAAGATATGCATAGATTTATGAGGAGATATATACAGTGATATATTGTAGATCAAGGCAATATCTGAGTATCTTAAGATTGCAGAGAAATCACTTCTGGGCTCGCTATGGGGAAATCTGCACTTGTGCATTACCACCATTGATATGGCCTCCAGCTCTCAGCAAGCCCTTGTTCAGGAAGCCTACAAGACTGATGCAAATGTAGAGCCCCCTGTAACTGCTTCTGGCACAGCATATCTGGTCCAGATTTCAATTTGGTAGTCTGTGCTTCTTTTAACAAAAGCGTTGGAGAAAGATCCAGGTAAAGAAATCATTGCACCTGTATATGAATGCAGAATTGTAATTTGCCTTCATAGTGCTGCACAACTAGTAACTTTTTACTTGGATAACAGCATAATATATTTTTTCATGGATATACAGAAACAGTTCCTGAGCCATTATCTGTCCCATCTGAGGTAGCTATTTGTGGGATCTCAGCACCTCAGGACTGAGGTGCCGAGTCACCGAGACCACCCTTGGGGGGCTCGGGAGTCCTGGAATGTTGCCAGAAGTGTCTGGTGGCTGGACTTTGATCCTACACAGGAGACGACACCTGTATGAGGATAGGAGGGTTTCACCGGGGTGAATGGTGAAGGGATTAGTTAGTTAGAGGGTGAGACACAGGGTTTAGGATTTCTGTACAGGGGGGTTTAGAGAAGTAAGATGGAGGAATTGGGGCGTGTCCTGTTCTTCTTCTTCTTCTTCTTCTCCTCCATCTTCTGTGGTGATGGTGGCACTTTGAGATTGGTTGTTACTAAAAGTGCACTGGGCAATAAGGGTGAAAGGTATTGGGGAAAAATGATAAATATTGTATACGCAACTTTGGGTATAAAGATAGGTGACCGCCCCGGAGGGGAGGGGAGTGTGCTCATGGCTGGCTGCTGAGCAGACCTCTGTCGGGCCGAAAGAAAATCTTTTAGATAAGCAATTAATAAACACCGAGACCGAGAAAAGAACTGAAGCCTCTTCTGTTCCTTTGATACGCGGGCCGCCCCAAGGCCACCCCGGGCCTTTCCAGGCCATCCAAACAGCCGAAAACTGGACAGCTATTTATACCAGCTGCAGAGTTGTCTGCTGTTTCATTTTCCCAATACATTTTCAGTATAAATTTCCAATGCAATCTAACCAGACCAGTAATAACAAAATCTTATTTAATTATGGTATCAGCTCACTATAATTTTTCTAAATTATTTTCCTAAGTTGTCTAGCTTTCTACGATGAATTCTATTATC
The DNA here is from genome assembly GCF_028769735.1 of Zonotrichia leucophrys gambelii. NCBI lineage: Eukaryota > Metazoa > Chordata > Aves > Passeriformes > Passerellidae > Zonotrichia > Zonotrichia leucophrys. The sequence goes on from NC_088172.1 coordinate 59,904,334, forward strand.
TGCTTCCAGATTTTCATTTAGCTTCAACAGTAATTCACCCTCTCCTAAAAATGCAATGCTGGAATGCACATGAGAGCCTAATATACCCCACAAAAAAGTTTAAATATATGCAAAACAGGAGAATATTTTCCAATCAAAATGTCTTTAGTTAAGTGTTTACAGTTTACTGCCAGTCAGACTCATAATTGTTTCAAACAAGACTGCAATCACTTACGGCAGCGTGCTACAGAAATAGATTAGGAGATATCGTGGCTCAAATAAGGTGTCAATTAAATGTGTCAAGCCACCACAACTGGCAAAGGCAAACAGTTCAGCAAGCTGCAATCACTTCTTAGTGATAAATTAGTGGCAGAGGCAAGACAACAGTCAAGGTCCCTGAGGCCTCACTTTTTGCCCTCATTTTCTTGTCCACTTTGCTCCATCCTGCATATGTAAATTTTGGCCCTGACCATGCAGCATTTCTTTCCAGTGAACAAACAACATTTGGTTAACTTTGAACATCAAACTTTCTTATACTTGATCTGCCAGTTTATTAGAGCATGAAGGAAAATTGGTCATGACTTCAGTTCCTGTACTGCTGGAATTAACAAGCTGGCTGATGCCAGCACTAAACTTGGAAGTGCTAATGGTAATTAAAGTCTATTTTCAAATACATCTGACAGTTTTAAGGTGAAGTACTTGTTATTCATGTGAATTTCCAGACTATGTGTAAAAAAAGGTGCTACTTTCTTCACAAAGGTGTCAGCTGTGGGAACAACATAATTAGTTATTAATTAATTATTAATTCTCTCTGATACAGCATTTGTTCCCTTTTAGTGAGTATATAGCAATATGCGTTCTCCACAGTCTCTGAGTAAGGAAAGCTTGAAACTAGAATTTACAAGCATTGCTATTTTGGTTACCCTGTTTTGCACACACACACACACACACACACATACACACCCCCTACATATATCTGAGAAAGATATGACCACATAGTGCTAATATTGAAGCTGACATAAATTATCGGTAGCTTTATCATCATTTGACAAAAGTCCATGTAGCCAAACCAGTCAATTTTCTCTCAGGTGCATTTTGGTAAAATACTTCATATTAACAAAGTACTCCAACACCTAGCTCAAATGAGACTTTGTTCTTCCAAAAGGTAATCTTAATTATTCAATATATTCACACTATGTGGAGTGGAAGATAAAGGGAGGATAATCCTACTTTGTTTTCCACTTTGTCTTCTAAGCCTGCTTCCTGGCTAATTCAATCTATTGGATCAGCAGGAGAGACATGGGATAGATAAAAAAAAAATGTTGACTGTCAGATCACCAGGGGATTTGAATTAGTGTTCTTTTGCAGAGAGTGGAGGCATATGGGCCACAGAGTGCAGTACTCCTTGGAAAATTACTGTCAAAACAGTACCATCTCAATTAACATAGCTGCTGACTTGTGAAGCAGGAATCAGATTTTTCTTGAGTTAACCTTCAAAAAGCAGTTTCAGAGTAACTGCTTACTAATAACCTCTTGCTACACCAACAATATTGCCTCTTAATAGCTTATGCAAGTCACACCTGTACAACTCCACAAGTGCTACTGTAGCATATAACATTCTATAGACCCTCTTACGATAATGTGAAGGAAGGAAAGTCATACTCATCCCTGACAATTGCTATCAAGATCCCATTTTCCTCCTGTAAAATGGGAAAGCACTTTTGATCGAATACCCTTCATATAAATAATGGGAATTTCACAGTATGAGCTTACTGCTCAATTTGCTTGCATTTCAGCTGATTTCCAAGGCTGAAGTTGTTTTTGTAGCTAATCAGATACAGACATTTCTTTTCGACATTTCTCCCACAGATGTTCTAGCTGGCTTCCCCACCAATTTCCATGAAAAATATGGAAGATCTCTTATGTGTAATTTCTTTATGTGCAAGCTATGAAATATTTTATCTGAAGAGATCATTAACATCTGAAAGTTAAGCTCTAAGGATAATGAGAGGCTGCAGCAAAAGCTTTATCTACACATGAAGTAAGGCTGCAGCCCAGTAAACAACCTATTCTGCAGAAGCCCCTACCCCTCTCAGTATGTACCAAAAAGGGGTGATGAGGAATTCTCTCAAAGTACTATCAACTTACACCACTAAAAAATTACAAATAAAAAGAGACATTCCAGCTATTAAAAATGCGTGCAACAGTTGCATGAATTTATTGGATCAATTTACTAATGTCTTAAAAGAAATATAATTAAAATAAACCTCAAAACAATGGTACTTCCATCAAGAGAAAATTTTATCTTTCTGATACTTTCACTAGCATGAAATGTAGGTCTCTGACCTCATTCATCATGCATAAAGACTGGAACAAGTCTCCTACACAAATGTGACTAGTGCAGATTTTTATAATGAAGAACACCAGGATACCAATGGAATGTGCACCTTCAAGTACAGAGTTAGTTGGTTCTTTATTGTGCCTATTACACCTCAAGATCCCTGCAGCATATGATTTTATTTTCCATATGCATCAAATTCCATTTTTAGAGACACTAGAGATTCTGAGTGCTAAATATAAGAAATATATAAGGAACCTGTTTTACAGAGGGTAGCTCTGAAAAATATTATTCAAAGATGTATTGACTGGGACTTTTTTTGTTTCTGTAGTGCAGGTAAATGTTTGGGCTCGTAAATATTGTGCACATAAATATGCTCTTAAGCAAGAAAATTGCTTGAGTGGTTTGGTTTCAGTCTGAGTAAAGGGTTTGTCCTAAATTCAGGGTAATCCTATGATATCACTAGGACAGGCATTCTGCAGCTATCTTTGGCAAATATATGAGGAATATCTGATATATTTTGAGGTTCCCTGTGTTAGCTATGTATTTTTGCAGCCCTTTTGAAGTAGATTACTCATTCTTCTCAGATAAAAAAGCAAACCATTTGCTCATAATTTACTCTCTTTTAACATTTACTTTCTCTATACAATATTACAAAAAAATACTGGAGTTTCCCCTTGCTGCTAAGTGTAAAAGCTTCATGGTTTCTGATGAGATCAGTTTAGCGCACCTAATTGCTTTCTTTACTATGACAGGAGTCAATACAAAGCAAGTAACACACACACACAAAAGTTACTTAATAAGGACCAAGTACATTGTATCATATATGGTAATTCAGCACTCCCACACTTAAACTGAATGAAATAACTTAAATGATAACTTGAATGATATATGATAATGATAAATAACTTGAATGATCTCATATTGAGTGTCCGAGTCTTCCCTCACCCGACACGTCTGCCCCAAAAAACCAAGACAGCCAAAAGAATATCCATTGCCTTATCCAATTTCTGGATTTTCAAAGAGGCTGTCAGGACTTTCACAGCTTGAAGGCAAGTGAGAAGGCAGATGGCAGAGAGAAGCTTTCCAGTGAGGGAGCAGAAACACTCCCCAATACTCTGACCATGGAAATCACAGGGAAATTGTCCTTCTAACACATCAGAAAGTCTAAATTGGGCCAGAGTGGTACAAGGACATGATCACACCTCCTGATAACATGTCCTTTGGCTCTGGGCTGTGGGAACTCAGGGAACTCTCTTTCATGTAACCACCTCAGTTAGATGAAACTCAGTGAGGCTGAGAAGCAATGGGCAAAATTCACAGATTAAAATACTGTCATTCTATGCTGCAAGACAGCACTACAACCAAGAAAAGAAATCCTGCACATGAAGTAGCTGGAAGTAAGTGCTGTGCTGAGGAAGAGGGCTGCCTCAGGAGACCACCAGGGATCAGAAGCAGCATGGCAAATCCACTTGGCCACACCCTTTCCCAGCGACATCACTAGGAATTCCACCAAGTGGTTGAAGCTATTTTGCCTTGAAGCCCACTCTATTTTACACAGTAGGGTTTTCACTTTTGCGTTGGGTGTAACTAAAAGGTGAGGCAAATATGAAAATCCTTCTATTTGGCATTTGCCTATTTAAAGTACATTTTACTAAAATACATTGTCAGTTTCTGCCTCTGTCAAAAGCTGTGTACATCAGACCTCTTGTGGGATGTTCTAGAGAGTATTGATTCCAAAATGGCTCTGCTCTCCTCTCATCATCACCTGGCACTCAATTCCAAATCTTCCTGTGTCTCCTATGGGAATAAATGTGTTTTGACAAGTTGTAGAGCTTCCTATTTCAAAACTTCCCTTTTCTTCTGGGAAATGCTCCATTTCCTCAACTCCTTTCATTTTTTCATTTCTTTTTAATAGCAGAGAAACAGAACCACTGAGAATCAACATTTCCAATTACTGTTTTGGCATAAACTCTAGTGCTTTTGGGACACAGGTACCATTCTAAGTGTACTTTGACTCTGCATTTGCTATTGTTAACACCCACAATAACCTTATATTAACTGAAATGTAAGGCAGTGGCCTCTTTTCTGGAGCCTGGCAGGAAGAAACAAATATATAAGCTTTACACATCTCTGTAATCCAAGACAGGTATATGGGAAAAACTTCCTCCATGGCAAGGGGAATAAATCCATTAAAAAAATTCAAACAGAACAGAATATGCAAAAATAAGTGAAAGAGTGGAATATCTGAATTCTGAAATAAATTAGAAACCTCAAAGAGTTAATGACATAATGAGCAGGTAGAGGCCCATAACAGTGCATAGCTAAGATGTTACTGTGGAAACAAAAGAAAAAATGAACCCCACTGTAAATGTTGAGCGATTGCCGTGCCAAACACCCCACTGACCTACTGGAATGTAAAAAACTGTCAAACTCCAATTTTATAACCAAATTCCACCTTTATTATCTCCCTTTAGATAGATACCTCCTTTATTAGATAAAGGCCAAGGTCCTCATCAGACACTGAGAATGAGGAAAAAGATGCCAGGCCTAGTCCACAAGGGAGGATGAGCAGGAACTGAGAGTGGCCCCAGCACAGGAGTCAAAGGGCAGGGCACAGCCCCACTGTCTCTGGAAGCAGCAGGTGAAGAGAGTCAGTGCAGATGGGCAGAGCCCATTCACCAGAGCCCCAAACATGTTTCAGTGATGAACTGGTCCAGGGTATTTCCAGGGATTCCAATCAGGAGCAGGAGGACAGAGATGGAGAGAAGGCTGCAGTGCAGTTTCAAGACCCACACAGGAGACAGGTACCCCTGCTGACACTGCTCAGGGCAGGACTGGGCTGCTCAGGGTAACTGAGGCCCATCAGTGCTCTCACGGCCTGAAACAGTAACAATGACACACAATGTGCTTTAGTACAACTTAACTGCAGTTGTTTTAGTTGAAGTGCTGGTGATATGCGATGCCTTACCAAGGAGAGTAGGGCTGTTTATGGATTTTGGACAGTTTATTATCGTTGCTTCAGTTTTTTTGCAACTTGTGTTTCTTTCTGATAATGTGCAATAATCTGAACAATTATGAGGCTGTTAATTAAAAGGAAAAGCAAGCCTGCCATCCATATAAATAAGTAAGTGTTATATCCTTTGAACTCCAGAAAGAACGCAGGAGTAAGCCACAGGCCTTGTCCCATGAACCACAGACAGAGAAGCAGCACGGCCCTATGCCAGGACATCTTAATACTAGGCATTACAAGGGGCAAAAGGCAGAGATACCAGACAAAGTACTGGGATGTGCATACTTTGTTAAAAGTCACAAAAATAGCGGTGTGTAGGAAACAACTGAAGGCAAGGTCTCTGTAGAACGCTATGGAAACAACCAGGAGCAAAAGCAGCTGGGGCAGGAAAGCTGCGAGCCCAAGGGCAAAACTCCACTTGCTCTCTGCTGTCAAGTACAACATGTAGAAATACGGAGAGAAGTTATGACGGATATCCCTCCTAGTCAGGTGATAGAGGTAGGCGTGCTCCAAAAACTCCCAGCCATACAGGTGATAAAATGCCACAGTCAAGGCAGCCAGCACTGATCCGGCAACAGTTCCAAAGAGCAGCACGTCGCGGCTCAGCATCGTTACCAAGAGGTGCCAGAGGCGGGCCATGACCGTGCCCTTGGCCGCCCTGTCCCGCAGCGCCCCGCGGCCCGGCGCGGCGCTCAGGCGGAGCGCTATGGGCAGCGCGTAGCTCACGGGATAGATTTTCATGTGCACGGCCAGCCCGTAGCACACGGCGGCCTTGCCCACGCTGCCCGCCTCCACCCAGTAGAGCGTGGCGAGCACCAGCAGCGCCACCAGCGCCTCCGCGTTGCCCCGGCTGGACACGGCCATGGGCAGCGGGTTCAGGAGCCAGGCGGCGGCGCAGCACCCACAGGCGCGGCCGGCGGGGGTCCCCCGGCGCCGCAGGGCCCGGTAAGCGACGACGGCAGCCGCCAGGTCCCCGGCCACGAAGAGCAGCTTCCCGAAGGCCTCGGTGAGGAGCACGTTGGGCGTCAGCAGCCAGGCCAGGAGCGGCGTGTAGCGGTAGGTGGCCCGCCGGTAGGGCGAGCGCCCCTCGGTCACCAGCCGCGCCGCGTCCGTGAACACCCGGTAGTCGACGTCGGTGTAGCGCACCCGCATGGTGCGGTCCTGGTGCAGCCCGTACAGCACCAGCGCCAGCCTCGCCAGCAGCCCCGCGAGCAGGGCCGCACCCACCCCCGCCATCCGATCCGCGCGGGGCGGGGGGAATGCGGGAGCCGGGAATGCGGGAGCGGGGACACGCGGGGCTCGGGCGGTCCCGGCGGACGGGGCGCTGGCGGCCGCGCTCGGTGCCGCTTCCGCCGGTGTGCGAGTAGGAGGCGGTCCCGCGCCTGCGCGCTGCGCACCGGGCCCGGGCGGGGTGGGCCCGCACTCCCTCCGGCCCGGCGGGGAGAGGGACTGGGATGGGGCATGGGGCGCCGCTGGGCCGGGGCGCCGCGGGGAGGGACCCGTGGGGGGCGGTGGGCAGCGGTGCCTCTGCTGCGGGCTGGGAGCCTGGCGGGACATCGGCACCGGGGTCCGGGAAGAGCTGCGGGGCACCGCCACCCGCACTGCCCCCGGCACCGCCGCTGCCCATTGCCCCTCAGCCTGCCCTGAGCTGTCGGCTGCACGGGCAGAGAGGCGGCAGATGCAGCAGTAGTTAAGTAAGAGGGGAAAACAGCATCTGTTATTTACCTTCCGCAAGTGGCCGTGTTTTGCCTAGACGTACGAGCGCTCTCCGGAGCGCTTAGGTGAGCTTCCTGCCGCAGTAGATTTCTCATTTAATTAGATCTTAAACAGTGTCGTGAAAATTGGAGCTTATAGAGAGTCACTCACGACAAAGGAATTAATTCAGCTCTATTTTGAGGGCCTATTATGTATGTTTTTCAGATAGTTTTCCTGTCTGGTTATTTGCCATGTCACATTTGAATTGGGGCTGATTGAAAAACAGGCATTTATTACTTATTGCTATTGCGGGTTTCATATTAGAATTTATAAGGGATTTTCTTAGACATGCTTTATTAATCAAAAATATGAATTTGCTTGTTTAGTAGTTAATTGCAACCTCACTGTTTTTGCTGAGTGGTTTCATTTGGGAATATTTTGGGAGCTGTAGCGTTGATGGCTCACATCACTTACAGGAAATAATCTGCTTTTTCTCAGTTCTGGGGACACCCATCAAAGAACTGGGAACCGATCTTTTGCATTTGGCAGAGGCATCTTGGAGGGTGGCCTAACTGGTAGGATATTCAGGGAACAAAAGATATTTTTGTTTGTGTGCACACAGTTACTGATTTTTATCTGTTAAGGCTGATCTTCTGTATATAACAGTACAATGGAATATAGTCTGAAATATCTGATGGGAGAAGCATAGTAACTAATCTGGAGAGTCAGTTTTTCCTCTGTCAGATACCTGCATTTTTTACTAAACTGGACATCTTCAACAGGAAATCCCGAGGGAATTGTCCATTAACTCACCATATGATGTCATGAAGTCCTAAAAGTCATTGTTAGGATGTTTTTGGGAAAGGGAATGAAATTAAGGTGGTTGTTGATCCTTGGTAAATAATTGCTTGTTCACTATTGCTGTTCTACTTTAGAATGGGAAAGATTGGTAACATTTTCTTTTTTTTCCTCTTTTATGTATCTTGTACTAATGGTTGGGGTACTTTTAAAGATGCTTCCATCCCCATAACCATTGTTGGGCCCAAGTTTTTATCTGGGAAAGCTAGGAAATCGATACTGAATAAAATCACTGGGACTGAAATAACTTGGAAGTAGATATGTGTAGATACTACTAATTTTTTGGTTTGGAAAAGTTTGCAAAGAACTGTTCTTGCCATCTGCCAATGTTTTCCCAGGATTGTTTGCTGTTTTGATGCCTTCGTGAATGGAATGTGTTTTATTATTTCTGACCCTTGGAGGAAGCTGTTCATGGTCAGATCAGAACACGTTGTAGTTTATTTGCTTAAGTGTCCAGGTTTAATGACATTGGTGGAATGAGTTTTATAAATAAACTTACGAGTATGCTGGTGTCTCATGGTTTTCTTGTCTGTTTCTGACAGTCTGTTTTCAGACAAATCTTTTATCTGACATTAACCGAAGTTGTTAAGCTGTCGGTAGTGACTGTTTATCAGGATTCTAAAGAGGAACAAAGTAGGTAATTTAATTCTAAAGGGTCATGATGTAAATAAAACAGAAAATCTGCCTTAGCTACTCTGACTGTATGACATTGCCTGAGCTGGAAAAAGAATTGATTTTCCTTATCAATAATTTAACATCTTCAAAATATGCTTGAAGCTCTTTGGAGAATTAAGATTTGGCTCAAAAATGCATTTGGCTTCAGATTTGATACCAGCTTGCTTAACCTGATTTGTCATGTACTGTAGACTTAAATGCAGGAAGGAGGGCAGTCTTATTAAAGTTATAAATCTGTTGTTCCTGTAAAAAGCTGCTTTTATTTATATCAGTCACCATGAGCCACTTTTAGAAAATGCTGGGAGATAAAAGCTCATAGAACTACTGGGACTGAGGCTGATTGATTCCAGTGCACACAAAGGTACAAACAGCATGAAGAAAAGTGTGGAGTTGCCATTACATAAATAGGATTACATATGTATGTGTATATTCACATGGGCATAAAGGTTTTATTTCACTACCTGCCAGGCATTTTGTTTACATGGTCTCAAAGATGGACCATCTTATAAACCGAGGTCACTTCCAAATTTGCTTCTATTGCCTACTTGTGTTGGGGCATTATAAACCTGAACTCAAATATTAACTTCTTGCTTCACCTTCTCTAGTAGAGACTGCTTGAGCAGCACCAGGACATACATTCCATGAACTATCTCCTGGGAGCTGCCACTACTTAAGATTTACATGGCAGTGGTAGCATTAAAAGGACAATGAACTTGCACTGGTTGTGCAAGCATTCTAAAACCTAATGGAAGTTGTAACCATCTAAAAACCAAGGTACAACTGGAGGGTGGTAGCTGGAGTGAAGTAGACAGTGCTGTTCTGGTTCCTGCTCAGCCAGGGGCAATCCACACATTTGGCCAGGTTCTTGCCTTTCAGAGGTTTACTCTCCACACTGAGGTGGAAAGTTATGCTTTGAGAAAAGTTAAGCTGAGGCTACGGTCATCAGGAAAGATGAACATATGGTCGAAAGGGTAGACAAGGGCTAAATATTGGAGGGACTAACAGATTAAATCAGAACTTTGAGGAGAATAAAGAGGCTAGTGTGTTGAAGTAACATAAGGGAGATGTTGTAACTGGTAGCAGTGCAAGGAAAAAAAGAACACATGCTGAGTTGTGATGGTGAGAACCTTACTTAAGATCCAGGTGGCCTGAGGGGCTGGACAGGCTGGAATATCTGAAAAATTATGGAAGAAAGAGCAGCAAAAGGCTTTTTAGGAGGAAGGCAGTTGAAGGATGCTTCCATATGCTGTATTTTAGGTCATTCTACAGATATCTCAGGGTGAGACCTTTCTCATGCAAGTCTCGTTTCAAAATCTAATTGTTAATGGCTAGCTATGCTTTTAGACTTTGTTGTTATGCGATAAAATTTGATCATAAGGACTGTATGTTTTTCTATGAATTGTCATACCATATGTATGCAGTGACTTAAGTCTATATGTATAAAATGTGGTAGGAAAGTTGAGTATTTAAGGAAGTAAGGAAGATACTGGGCAATAGCTGATGTTAGGTCTTCAGACTTCTGAAAGCAGAGAGTGCTGTGCTATAATGTATTAGAGTTCCCTTTTAACTCTCTTGGGTTTTGGACTCAGAATGTTTCCTTGCATGAGAAGTACTCCTGCCTAATATATTTGTAAACTGACAGTAAGTTTTTGATAATATGATAAGTACAATCTGTTTCTTGTAGCACATGAAATTCTGTAGAAAAAGTGACTAACACTTACATATTTTGAGCTTGATAAAATTAATTGGCTTTGCAAATAGGATTGATGCCTTTCAAGTATTTGTAGTGTGTTGATTATTAGATATTATTAGCAAAAGAGAAATATAATTAAGATTATGTAAGGAAGTGTTTGCTTCTGCTTTATTACTGGAATGAGTAATACAGGAGGGTTTGCAAAAATTAACTGAAAAACACATTAGAACTCTTCACAGAAGAAAATCACCATTATATATAGAAAACTACCACTCTCCTTTAAGCTTTTTCTGTTAATGTGTTTTCTTAAAACTGCCTGATAAATCTATACCCTCATTCACACATTGTGCTATAAATGTGGCTACTTGGAGAATGTGATTGGAGTTGTAAAGGAATTATTTTTTTTTCACCACATCGTGATTTTGCACAGTATGCTTTCAAGTGGTGTTGGCAGAGTTCTGCTTGCAGTGGTTATGCTGATTTTATGTCAGTGTATTAGGTACAATTCCAGCCCTTCAGGCAAAATAAATACTGGATAAAAATTAGTCTGTGGGGTAACCTCTTAAATTTACCATTAGAAGGAAAAGAAAATATTATATCTGAGAATACACATGTGGTGGCAAGAAGTCCACGGATGTATGATGCTGGCCTAGGGGCCAATTGCAAAGATATGGCCTGTTTTGCTTTAAGGCCACGGAGAATCTGAGGTGTGATATGGTAAACAGGAGTTGCCTGCATCTAGGATGGACAGTACCTGGCCCTTACTGCCTGACTTGCAATACCAAAACAAAGCACTTTCCCCCTTTGTGCACTGCTTCTGTAGCTTCAGCTAACGGCACAGGCTGCCCGGTGGATTAGCACTCCAAAAGTGGGAGCATCCAGCCGAGGATTCTGTTGAATTTCCTTTGCTTTAAAATTATTTTTCTATTCACTTCTGCAAGTAAAAGGATGCAGAGAGAGAATTGATGAACCCAGGCAAAAGAGAAATGAGCCAAATGACAAATTATTAATTTAGTGGGCTGAGGATTCCTAGCACCAGACTACTGGGTTCTGACCATTGTGCAGAATGACACGTCCAGTGGCACCTCCAGAAAACACCTGTGAAAGGCTAAATCTGATTGTGTTAAGCAGCACTTCTTGCTGGCTTTTGAATGTGTAAGGGAAACATTTTGTGCATTTTTAGTTTATAGCTGCCTAAATTTTTTCCAATTCTTTGGAAGGGGAAAAGAGACAAAACTTGAAATGCAACTTTGCTGTTCTCAGGCTGTGTTGTGTTTGCAGTTACTCACTGAGATAAGAACAAGTAACTGTAATTACAGATAAAGTCTCAAACTAAATCTTGCAGAGTTGGCTGATAGGAACAGTAGGTACAATTCTCATCACCTCTGTTTCTTATGCTTTTGTGCATCAAATGCTCATCACCTCTGTTTCTTATGCTTTTGTGCATCAAATGGATTTCCAAGGTGCTTTATTTACAATAGATACAAATATGAGTTCCAAGTCTTTAACGCAAATGGAGCAGTTATTTTATATTATATAGCACTAAAAGGTTTATAAATTTAGGCAATAAAATCAATGATGCATTTTCCTGCTTTTGACCTCATGGTTAAACGTGATTAGTTGATCGGAGAAGTTAACATCTTAATTTCTTTTATACTTCATGACCAAAAAATGGCTTATGAAGCGCTGCCTATCCTTCTCACAATAAACATCTTACTCTTTCTTCTGACTATAAGCATGATGACAATGTTGCATGTACTTGGAATACCAGGTGCAAACACTGAAAATCACAAAGAAAAGGTCTCTTAACTTTCTCAGTTTTTGTTGGCATTTTGTTACGGTCACAATGAAAAGAAAGGACAGATAGTTGGATAGGGATATAGTTAAAAGTGGGTGTGGGGATCAGTGGGAGCACATGCTTCCCATTGGACGATTTTCACTTTCATTGGGGAGATCTCAGATGCTTGGGCAAGGGATTGTTGTCCTACCACCTGCTTTATTTGTGCTGACAGGATGCCTTAGATGCCTTAGCTGTTCACACAGACAGAAGACTGAAGCAGTGTGCTGTGAGAGATTCAGACCTGCAAGCGGTGTATTGGACAATAAATAAATAAAAATAAAAGTAGATGCCTTTTGGATTGTGATTTCTTTTACTTCTCGATAATATGGTTCGGCCTAACTTTTTCCAGCAGTGACTGTGCAGCAGTTTAGAAGCAGCTGTTACAAAAGGCAGAGCTCAGCTGCTGGGGCTGACTGTGCTGGAAGGGCTCCAGAGATGCTGTTTTTGAGGAGCTACAGCATGTGTGTGTGGATAGACACCCTGGGACTCCTCCTGTGGGAGTGGTGGAAGAGAAGAGGGAATAGCTTGCTGTTTAGTTTCCTATTCTTGACTGGGGATACCTAGAGGCAGGAAAACCCCACATACCCTAGTGGAATGAAGGAACTTCCTGTAGGAGAGAGGAGCAGCTGTTGGGGAGTTCTAGTCTGTAGAGACATGAGTAGTCCTCAGGTCTACACAAAGCTGATTTTGCCTTTTGCTTCCAAGTGTGTTTAAGATCTATCTACCTAAATAGATATCTGAATTAAAAAAAAAAAAAAAAAAAAAAAAGCCAAAGAAAAACAACAACCAAAACCAAGAACCATGTTAGCTTTTCTCACAAGAGTGCTCTGAGTAATGGTTGGTACTGCTAGCAGGTATACAGTGTGAATGGAAAAATGAGAATGAAGATTATTTGGGTTTCTTCATACTTCAAAAGTTTTGAAACCCCTAGTTCTTTGTTATTTTAAGCTTCAAATACTCCCTCTGGAAAGGGAAGGAAACATTCTTTTAGCTGGCTTTGGTGCTTTTGGCCTTAACCAATAAAGGGCTTCCCTGTCTTCTCTCATGAATAATTTACAACTGGTTAAATAACTGTTTAAAATCTTTTGAACTCTTACTATTATTAAACTTTTCCCCTTCACTATTTTCTTGAGGATGGCATGGTCTTAATATTTTTTGGGAAAGAATCCTCAATTTTTCTGAAACCTTTTAAATGCATTTATGGGGATATGTCCTTTTAATGCCATTGCCTTTCTCTTTTTGCCAGCTTATCAGAAACAAAATCTTGAAAAGTGTCCTTGAGTAATAATTCTACCTTATTATTCCTTTTGCAGTATCCTGTTGTATTCTGCATAGTGGTTAAAATGCCATTGTACTTTGCACTACAGAATGATAATGTACATAAGAATGCACAAAAGAATGTGCACATAAGATTGATAAGCTAAAGAAAGATGTCCTAGAGACTCAGGTCCACAGGATGTATCCTTCACTAGCTAGGTGGAAATTCACTTTTTTTCTTCCCAGTACCTAGGGTTTTTTATCTCCTAAATATTTAGCTGCTCTTCATTCAATTTCTGGCAGTTACTTGGCCAGATCAGTTGCTTATGCACTGTCTGAGCTCTGCCTCTTCCTGCGTTAATGATCTCAGGTGCTGGTGCTTGTGCGGAGTATAATCACCTGGTAGCAAAGTCCATCCTGTCTTTGGTGCTGTCTTTGGCACTCACAGTTCTGTCCCTTCTTCTTTCAGTATTGAATGATGCCGTCCCCTAAGCTTTTGTGTGTCTGTCTCTTATCTCAGACTTCAGAGCTTATTCATTCTCTGCTGATTCAAAGTGACAGCTGTGCCATCAATCTGTTTGTCAGCTTTTCCCCCAGTTGGTGTGTCGGAGATGCTCTGCTTCACACCCAGACTCAGGAATGCTGTCTGGCCCTTTGTGCTCTGCAGGTCTGCTGCACCTGGATCAGAAGTTGGAGTCAGACTCCATTGCTGTGAGGACTCGTGGTTTCAGAGGCAGAACTCCCATTATAGGAGGGAAAACCCAAGGAAGAGGACTCAGGCAAGCCACATTTGCAGACTTGGGACAATTCATACACAGTGTTCTGTATCTGCAGTGCAACTGGCAACAGACATGTCACTTGTTTCAGTATTGCTTGTCTTTCTTCATTCTGGTTACTGTTGAATTTCAATATTTGTCCTTGCTGACTGCCACATTGCTGAGTTTGACGGGTTGTTGCCAGAATTTGAGTCTGCTGACGTAAACTTTGCATATATTTAAGCAGAGATTCAACCAGTGGTTATCCTGCGTCAGAGTGGATCCTGCTTTGCTTGTATATAGTAGAAGATTAGGAAAGGGTGTGTTTTGAGAGAAAGAAGACAGCTATATCTCATATTTATTTGATGAACTTTTCAAAGAGTTGATTGTGCCAAAAAATACAGTATGAAAATATCCCCTGGATAAGATGTATGTTGGGTTGAATACCGATGCAATGAATAGAAACTGTAGTTTTTCCTTATTTTGATTAGTGTGTATTAGTACAAATTGTAAAACAATTGTTTCTGTAAAAAGAACAGATTAGTCAGAACTTGATACTTACCAAGAAGTCATGCTATTTAAGGGTGATAGAAATTGTCAGAGTTCCTTAAACAACCAAGACTAGAATCATGCAAAATTGACATTATGTTGAACTATATGCCATGCTTCTACAGAATGCATAAATTACTTGCAATGAATCTTACTACTTAAGTGCTTTCTGGGGTAACTGTTATTCCTGAAAATTAGATGAAAAGATACATTTTCTACTCCCAGTAAAAATCTTGCTGGAGTAATTTTTAGCTAGGGTAATCCAGACACAGTTGAAAAGTGAAATTTCTGCATCAGTGGACCTGGGGGCTTCTTCAGGAGGACTGCTCTGTCTTTTAATTCTTGTTAAAATAATTTGAATTTTTAAAAGATGGAACAGTTCTTTGTACAAAATGACTAGAAAAGTAATTTATTTTGTTTTGTTCTGTATTGTTTTGATTGAGCTGATGTATAAAGACAATTTTCCTTTCTGAGAGCCAAGCTATTTATAGAATTGCATAGGAAAAAATTGAGCAGGTCTTGCCCAAAGGAACATTGCTACACTCCTCCCTTAGTGCCATCAACATCAGAAAGATGCATTTATTCAGTGTCCCTTTTGATTTTCCTCTGAATTTCAGAGTTCAGACTTCAATCAAGTAAGAGTATCTCAAGCAGAAAGAGATACCATACTGAGATTTAAGTTCCCCATATTCTTTGATGTCCTAGTGCAAAACTTGGTGTATATTTTCCATTTGAAATAAATGGACAGATCTACCTCATTCCTTGGAGAATTATTAAAAACTGAAAAATTTCATGATGGGAATTTATCTCTAAGCCTAAGTCTAAAATGGTGCATCTATTTTTCCTTGCACCACACAGATTTGTCATGGTTGTGGCTTTTCATGTGACCATAGGGGCATCACACTTTTTTGTTTGAATGGATTTAAAAAGAACACTAAGAAAGTTTTCACATAAAGTGGTGAAATTTTTAATAGATAATTCTAACCTAGGTTGTTTGTTTTAATTTTTAGGCAAATATTAACACATTCTCTGTACTGTTTCTCCAACCCTAACAACTTACAAACAAACACTGATGAAACAAATGGTATAAAACATTTTTATTACCACAGTAACTGGCAATTTTATTTTGTGGATCTTTAGGATGTCTTGCCATGACTCTCCAGTTTTAGGGATCTATTTTAAAAATAGAAGAAATTTTCTGCACCTCTATTTGAAGAGGGGAGAAAACCAACCAAGTTTTCGTAGATATTCTTCAAACCAGGAAAAATCTACTTGTGTTGTAATCTTTGCCACATTTTCTGTGGATTGAACAAAACCCTGTCATCAAAACTTTGACTTCTGTGGAGATATTTGAATATGCAGATACTGCCATCAGTCTGGGAGTTGTGAAACCAGGGGGTAAACAGGTACCTAGAGTGCTTTCAGCACTCTTCTGCTCTTCTTAGAACAGTCATAGCTGACATGGTAGGGATGGTGTAATCACAGAATCATTTGGATTCCATTTTTCCAACTATGGAAAAAGTTTGGAGAAGACACTGAAGGTCAATCTGACTGTAACGGTATAGGTTCATTTCCTTCCTGCCTTTTGTAGACCTGGGATATCTGTTCTTGCTGTAGATACCACTATTCTGATGAGAGAGGTGGATAAGAAGTTCATAACAGAAACATATTTGGTTTCTTGAAATAAACAAATAAAAAAGATTAAGCCACATATGAGATATTCATTAATAGATTTGCTCCATCTAGCATTCTTGTCCACTTCTGATTTTTTGGATATGAAGAAGTTTACTGGCAGGTTAGGGGTGGCAAGTGATTCCTGGCTTTGATTGCAGCATAATCTTTGTAGAGGTGGCAGCAAATGGGCCTTGGAACAAATAATAAAGCAGAAGTGCACAGTGCATTTGTGTGAGTTATTTACTTTGAGGTAATATTTACTTATACAGTGGAGCATGCTCCTATTGTACGATGAAAGTACAGCCAATAATGATGCTCTGAAGAGTTCCTTGTTTTCTAAAGGTAAATATATTGTTGTACATGGGGGAAGGAGAAAAAAAGATTATTATGTAGGAAACATATGTGCAACAGTTCAAGGCTCTTGGTTATCAGTCTTCCCAAAGAGTTCTGATTGCATTGATTTTTTTTCTTTTTAATCTACTTCAGGTACATCATAATTTATCTTTTATTACATATCAGAGTATGTGGTGATGTTCTGCTGTAGTTCTCTGGCAATCCAATGAAAAATTATGACAAGAATTGCTAATTTTTTTCCATATTTTTCTTTGCTTAAATGCAGAGGCATATAAAATTGAAGGTAATCAAATTAAACTTGGCAGACTGTTGCTAGTTTAAATTGTTTCAAAGAAAATGACTAGGGAGAAGATGAAAAAGCCAGTAGACTTAGAAGTCTTTTTTTTTTTCCAAGTTCTCATTAAAAGGCTTTGGCATTAACTATTCCATGTGACAGTCAGTTTGATTTGAATGTCACTGAAGGCTGTCTCCACCTTCTGTTCCTCCAGGGTCTCGATGAATCTTTCTGGAGGTGTACTAAACTAAAAATTAATAGTAATAGAAAAGGGAATATGGAAGGGTTAATTCTAAGGCATTACAGGCTTGACTTACTACCTTTCAGAGAGTAATTTGTAACAAAGATTTTTATGAAGTATTGAATTTCATGAACTAAAGTCTGTTCCCATATAAACTTAAGCCTTCATTCTTTCAACCTATGTTTAAAAGTTTGAATATGTATAAGTGAAGAAACACAAGACCCAGACTTTGGTTCATCTACAATTCCCCTCAGTAATTTTCCTATTATTTTCTTTGAATGAGATAATGCAGTATTTCAAGTTTTTGTGTATGTGTATGGTCTGAAGTGGTATCCAAGTCAAAAGTGCAGAATTGTACCAGTTGACCTTAGGAGGATTTAAGAACTGAATGACTTTCTGTATGTTTTTTGCTTTAGGAAGGTGTTAGAAACTCTTATGTAGTATAGAACTGAATGGAAGTAACCTAGGGTTATGTTAGAGTCTTTGCAGTCTGAAAGTTCCATGTCCAGCCTATGCTAGCTCTCTACCTTTCCACTGTGATTAATGGAAAGAAGTAGATACCTCTAGAGAGCTGGAGCAGGTGAGTCCACCAAAATGATTTACAGAGAAAAGTAGGCAAGAAAAATACTTTGTTTGTGTCTTTCATATATTCTTACAGTAAACATTAGGTGGGAAAATATGAGATAAGGTAATAAGCTAAACTTGCTCCTTTATAAATAGTAAAAATGAAGGTTTAAAAGGGGGAGGAAATAGATCTAAACAAAATATTAGATTCTGATTCAAATTTTTGCTGATAAAAGAGCCTGCATTTAAAGGTTGTACTTAAGGAGGAAAAAGTGTTGGTTTGTGGAGTAATAAAGTTTATGCTATTCTAATTCAGACTACCAATCCACACATAAAACCCCATACTTCCAATCAATTTTTTTCCCTCGTGACCAGTTCTGAATATATATATAGAAGAGATATAAAGGAACACTAACCAGTAAATAATTTATTAGTAATGTCTATCTGATACTATTTGATTGTCCATATAAGTAGCTCTAAGACTTTTGTGAGTCTTAAATTTTTGCTTCAATTATATGTGTTATATAATAAAGCAGCTCTTCGTGTTCAAAGAAGGAAGACAGCATTTAGACTTTGCCTTTTGTTTTGAGGAAGAAAGTATTTCTTCTTCAGATAAATGGTTCTGTTTATTTTCTTAGATTACATTTTTTTCACCTCCTGTCCTCTTCAGTTTGTGAGCTGAGAGCTTGCTGGGAAATGTGAGATACTATCTTTCACCAAAATACCCTAGAAGAGCAGTGGGAATCTGCAACAGGTCAATGATTCTTAACCCAGGAAGTCCAAGCACATAAAAATCACCCCTTAATCTTCCTTGTTCTTAGACTTGTCATAATTTGTCCATATGCCCGAATTGATTGTACAGCTGAGAAAGTTACCTTTGTGGCCAGGATTACTCAGCAGTGTAAAGCAGTATCTGTCCTCCTTCAGATTCCTGTACAATCTGTCTCTGCCTACGCACCAGCTCTCACTTCTAGCTTCTTTCCCTGTTCCAGTATCTACTGCCTCGTATTCTCAGTTCATGTCCTTTTGTTAGAACCAGTATTGCTTTCTCCTTGAGTTTTTGAGGTGGCCTTTCCAGGAGGAAAACTCTTCTTTGCTCTTCATCCAAATCTGTTCCTCTCCAATTCTTGTAGAACCGTCGCATGAAATACACAACTGGCTTCTCCCTAAAGGGTAGTGGTTGACAATGTAACATCTCTAACCTCCAGCTTGGCTGATAACAGTCCAAAACAGCAAGGACAAGGAAATGCCCAATCACTGCAGCCTTCACTGTCTTCTTGATGTCTTCAGGAAAATTCAGGCTAGGACCAACACCATTTGTGGGAATAAATTTAGCTCAACAGTTTTTGGTAGATTTCTAAGAGATTTCAACACTTTTAAGAGAATGCTAGACAGCTTTAATAGATGACTTGATGATATGACCAGCCTTTTGTATGCTTGCTTATTCATTCCCTTACCATTGTGTATTTTAGCTTGGCAAGTCAATCTTGTCATCACAATTACATCATGCTATATAAGTCAGGAGCTTTGCTCACACATCAAAATTTATCCAAAACACAACTGAGCCTTGGTTAATGGAAAGTAGAAATTATAGTCTGAAACAAATAATTCTTGCAGCAAGAACAACCAAGAACTATTTTTAGAAGATGTTGAGCATGAACATTTCTAGAAAGCCAAGGACTGCTCAACATGACAGCACTTGTCATAAAATCGGTAGGAGGGATACCTGCTTAAATTTGGAAATGAGAAAGAGTATCTGTATTAAACTGAAAATGTTATTTTAAGGATGTAGCTCTTGCCTTTATGATTTTTTTTCAGTATTAGATGTGTTGTCATTTTCACAAACTGTTCTAGTTCAGCTTCTTTCTCCCTCTCTCCCCTCCCATCTTTTTTTGAAGGAGTGGGAAGGAGTCACACATCTTTAGTGCATCTTTAACATGATAGTCTGAAAATAATTCTAAGTATAATACTCACAGTAACTGTGATGAATAAAGAAGCTGTTGTCTTAAACCTTGTTACTTTTGCACTGCACCATCACAAATATATCACTCTCAGAAAAATTTGAGAGCACAGTCTTTTTAGAAAGACCTTGCTTACAGCTCCACCAGCCAATTGTTTGACAATCCACATGATGTAATAATATTTCTTCTTGTGCACTACTTAAAATATGGGTGGGTGAGGGAGAAATAATCAGTTTGGGCCTTAAGACTGTCTGTGTTAGGAAACTTAGCAGGGCTAAGGATTGTGTTTCAGCACTACCCTGTGTATTCAGTGAATTTTCTGGTGTGATTTTCACCTGAGGCAATTGCTTTTTTTTTTCTCTGACAATGCGTAGTGATGGGTATAATGGACTAGCAACCATTTGCAATGAGGAAGAACCCTCCCTTGTTTTGAGGGAGTACAGATTAGCCATATGGATGCAGACTGTTGTGCCACGCTTTCCAAAAGTAAGTGAATGGAGAGTAGCCTCTTCCATTTCCCATAGAAATGCAGTTCTCTGGCCCAGTAAGACAAGGACTTGGTGATTGGACTGAGGTCTTAAAGGATGCAATTATGAAAAGAATTGGAGTTATTTTCAGTAATTGAAATAGTAGAAGAAAGAGAAGTATCTTGGAGGAGATGGACTGTTAGCTTGAGTCTCTCACAGTATGCAAATGTTGAAGGTAACAAATGTAGTTAGAGTTCTCCGAGAATAACAATGCCTGTATTTTTAAAAGGAAATCTGAAATGTTAATTTTATTTTATAAATAAAAGTTAATCCATCTGCAAATAGAGAATGGAGTGTTGCCTGTGCATTTTGAACCCAGAAACCTGAGCACATTCAGGAAATTTTGCCTGAAGTTGCTGAAACAACTTGAAAAGCAACTGTATGTATAAAATCACCTTCGCTTACCGTTGATATTCAAGTACTGATCATTATTCAGTAGTAACAGAAAATAACTGATTCCATACCCTTCTAGTTTCCCCCACGAAGCTGACTAGTTATCTGCACTTGAATTTAGTCAGAGCATTAGGATCTATCTTTCAATCTTACTTAATCCAAAATTAAATTATGAAGGTATTTGTTATATTAAAATACCAATCATTCTTTCCCTAAACACTCTCCTTTTACTGAAATTGTGCTCACAAATCCTGCAATAGGGTTTGTATTGAACACTGATTTTTGAAAAGCTAGTATTATTTTCCTGCAGAAACAATATTTTTTAAAAAGCCTAAGAAAATCCAGGTCTGCATAATTTGTGACACGTATGAAAGTCCTTGCCTTACATGCTACATGTCTCAAAATACAAAGCAAATGCAATTTTTTCTTCCAAAATAATGCATCTTGTGCTTGAAATTGCACAGGTTTTTCTGTATTTTGGGTCTTTTACAAGCCATTCTTTCTAGTCTCTTTCCCTCAAGCAAAATATGATCCTAGGAATACCACATATAGCTTTTTTGAAAGATTAATTTCTTATGGGAGAAATGGCTGTCTGCATGCTAAAACTGTTTTTTCTTTCTCTTACTGTGTTCCCACATACCTGTTTGACAATAAAATCCTATTTTATGTCCTTTTATTCTGTTTTTTATCTCACTGTACTTGACCTGCTATGGGCCAGAAAGGTTTTGTACTATTGTCTCTTTCCTTTAAATTCATGGCCCTAACTTTGTCTCTCATTGTTCATCTGCTTGCTTCATACCTGCTAATTTTTCAGTTTTGTTTTGCTCCCTGTGCCAGAGTGGCTGTTTTAGTGCTGTTTGCCAAATTACACATTTCATATGACCTGCTTCCATTTGTGACCTGGTGTAGTTGCACTTTTCTCTGCCATAGTTATCTCCTGTTGTGTTATGTGTCAGAAACAAGCTCACTGGCTCTTAGGATGCTGCTGGAATGAGGTTTCAAATGAGCCTTTTCAGGTGGGATTCCACAGGGTCTGAAGAACAAAGCCCCTTTCCTTACTCTACCTCAGGGAGCTGTGGTTTCTCAGGAAATTGCCATGAAATGGGATTTCGAAAGCTGTGGAATTACTAAGCCTGTCCTCACCTATGGGGTCTTGCTGCTCAAATCAGGAAGTTGCTGCTGTCCTGAGAAACACTTCTGGATTTTTCTGCACTTTGGGAAGATGTGCTTTGCTTGGAGTCCTGTGCTGATACTCCAGGTGCTCCTGAGCTCCTACCTGCCTTGGAAGTGTGAAAAATCAGTGTACCAATACAGAAGGTATTAAAAAAATTAAAAGTTCAGGACTGAGAGAAAGACAACTGGAGAGAGGAAGGAAAGGGGATGGTTGCTGTGTCTGCACCACTCACTCAATCTCAACGCTGTAGCTGAAGGGTGAAATTCAGGCCCCAGTGAGCAAGTTGGACTCTGAGTTCTCTGCACAAGAAATGAGTTTTTCAGGTCAGTTAGCACTCACTTTGTGAAGTCAGTGTGTTCTTAAGGAGGGAAACAACACAGGAAAGGAAGAAGGTAATTTCTCAGCAACCCATAACTGACTTATGCTGCCAGCAGGATAACTAGGAGTTAGAGCCCTCCAATGGTGTGTAATGGAGATATTTCTCTGGTAATCATACTTCCAATCTCTTCCCCATCTCTTTGACCCATAAACTGGGAAGATTCTACGGTTTATATGCTTGTCCTTTAATTGGCAGAAAATGAAATTCTTTGTTTAGAACAAGAGATAGCCAAACAAGACCATGGACCCAAACCTTTGTATTACATGCCACTGCTATAGGTAGTAAGAACTATGTAAATTGCTACCTAGAGGTGGATGCAGTAAATAATGTTTGCTTACAAAGTGGATGGTAAAGATTCTTGATTTTTTTCCAAGCCCTCTAATATAATTTTCAGAGTCAGTTAAAACTGTTAATAATTAAAAATCACAAAGCATTGGTGACCTGAGCTACATTAATCTGCATGAGTAATGCAAATATGTTTCTTTTAATTAAACACATTTTTAAAAGTTAAAGATCTGAAAAAAATTTAATCATACATTGTGTCCCACTTTTGATGCCCTAGAAAACTCCCTTTTCTGTTCTCTTTTTTGCTGCTTCACATGTTTAATTGTAATGTTTTAGATACTGTTCCAAGAAAATCTTCAGAAATATTTTGTCAGTGTTAAGTGAAGCCAGTTGAACTTTACCATTTGGGCAGGATTCTTTGTTGGTAAGGATGCTTTATTTGGCTCAGACATCAGCATTGCCTTTCTTTAAGTGATTATTTATTTTTAAAGGAAGAGATACCACCCTTAAATGACCTATTGGAACTTTTGAGGATCAAACCTGATTTCTTGCCTCTTAATCATGCTGCTTTTTTTTTTTTTTTCCCTAGACATGAATTCTACTAGGCTGCTTTAAACAGGTTTTAGAGCTACTTGGCTTCCACTGTGAGAATAATAATGTCTTTTTTGGCAAGAGAACTGGGCAAAGAAGGATCTTGGAATACTGCAGAAAAGTTAGTATGTTGAAATAGCAAAACTCCTCACCTCCTTGTGCCCATGCATGAAGCTATGCATATTTGGTATCAGTAGAAACTGTGACAGCATTTTCACTTTTAGGGAGGACAATGATGGTTTGAGAAGGAAGGAAGGAAGGGCCTGTGAGGTGGGGATGCCTCTGTTACAGTCTGTAGCAAAAGCTGAATAAAGCATCTCATTTCTCTGGAGTTGTAGGACTTACTCTTTGAGGATTTTTGTCCCAGAATAAAAACTGCAGTGTAAGTTTGTCTGCTTAGACATGCAGTCATTGCCTCAAAGCACTCTACTCTCTGCATCCACAGACTGCCCTGATAACTGTAGAGCAGCAGTTCTTTGCTTTTCTGCAGACTGCAGGAGTCAGGAATCAGCACTGTGGAGGAGGAGGAGGAAGTGTGACTTCTGTCCTGTTCATTCCCTCTGAATTGCTGGCAAGGAGAGGTTATCCAGGTAGCATTGCCCAAGTGCTGGATAGTGAAATGGAGAGAGGCCAGAGTGAAAAGGATGGACCTGGATGCAGCACTTGTACCCTGTGATGATGCCATTATTACCTAGTGATATTCAGAATCGAAACATTTTCGCATTACTGTTAATCTTCATCCATTTGAGTTCATGACTTTATTCTCTTTCTCCTCTAATTGACAAATACTGACCTTCCATTGTCACAGATGCCTGCATACGAATTATTGGGATGTTGTGTTTAGCCTTGTGGATGAGGCTGGGAAGGACAATCAATAGCTGTGTTGTGACTGGCAAAGCACTCCTACAATATTTAGAACATCAGGAACAATATACTGGAACATGCTTCTCCAAACAAAAATGATATTTAGTTGGCTAAAAACATGATTAGGTTGGCATGTGTACTTACATTTCCATATCTGCTGTTTGCTTCCTGGATGTGAGTTTCATGTCTGATGAAGCTTACTCTGAATGTGATTGTGAAAAGTGATTGCTGCTTTGCAAGTTATTGTCAGCCTAAATTGTAGGGTTGGTTCCATATTTCAAGGTCCTTCCTCTTGTGTGTTTGCAAATTTTGGTGCTTTAGGGAATGAAAAATATTCCCGATGATGAGAACAGAAATGCCAATATGGCCATAGAAGTAATCTCCAAACAACTCAGAAAGGAAATATGAAATCAACTGGGAAGAGCTGTGGTTGAGTCTGTGGACCTAATCACTGGACCCCTGGGTGTCTGCTGTATGCCAGGAAGTACCTTGATTGCTGCTTTTTGTTTGGTGAGCTTTTGGTCTGAGGTGAACCGAGCTGAAGCCAGATTTCACTTCTGTTTATTCTTCCACTATCAAATAGGACACCACTGTCTGTGATGAATTTGTGCCAGACATAAGTGCATTATAATGGCATAAAATGACATCTATTACGGTACCTTGTATCCAGACTGGTGAATGTAGAACAAATAGTATCATGAGGTCAAATGCACATTTGCATTGCCATCCTGTAGCACTATCAGGTGACAAGGCGCTGTATAAGAGACAGAGTGTGAAAGAACTATGAACAGTGCTTTAAGTTTGTGACTGTAAATTTCAGTTCCTTCTGACACATAAAAGCTGTTTACTTAGGTTTTTAGCCACCCTACTGTGGTTTTTTCTGCCTTTAAAGAATTCCCTGAAATCCCTTGTGGCTTAGACTAATAAATTAGCTTTTCATATTTTGCAACCAGTTTTGTTCCTTACAACCTAAATTTATTCCTATATACAAAGCCATGCTGTCCTCATCTGGAAGTTGCTCAGAATTTGTTCCCTTATTATTTTAGTCATTAATATTTAAATAATTTAAAGACTGGTTGTCCTTGTTTGGTAACTTGTGGACTCTTTCTGCTCTGTACCTTTATTGCTCTTTGTTTTCATTTTTGTCCAATCTCCAAGTATTTTGGTTTCCTGTGACTCCCTGAGTCTCTTTTCTTTGTTGAGGTGAATAGCCAGGTGCATTCTTCTTTTCTATAGCATTCAATTTTTTTCAGTGTTCTTGGATTAAGTTTTAGTTTTTATTTTATTAATTTTATCCTGAAAATCAAATCAATTTGCAGAGAAAGTGGGATCAATGCTTGCTTTCTGAATTGTCTTCCTTGCTTCCTCTCGTTCATCTTAGTCCATTCTCTTACTTTACCACTGCAAGCTGCATAAGTTTCATTTGGCATACAGTCATTGAGATAGTGAAATCTGGTTTCACTCTTCTTCCTTATTAAATAAGTAGTGCTGTCCTTTCCCACTGTGGATCATTTTCCAGTCTGGATGCGTTCACGCTACCTTCCTGCCTTCAATGTTATGACCTCTTTATTCATTTTCCCCTATCTCTCTCTCTTCTGTTATCCACAGGCTAAATATCTATCCATGGCTAAATATCTTTATTTCCTCTCCTACAAGACAAACCTTTATACTGTAAAAATCTCATGCTGGACCACCTGATAGCCTTGCATAACATTTTAGTTCCCAGTCTAGCACAGCAAAGCTCTGCTTTCTTTACTACCAGATTATTTTCCTGCTCCTGTCTGTCTCCATGCCTCTGCAAAAAATAAAGTTTAAACCATTGCTGTATTGGGAGGAAAGTAATTCTTCCATGTTAAGCATTTTATCTGTCACATACCTTATCAGGCTTCAGTGTCTGCTTCTTGTACTTGAAGTAAAACCTAGTGACAAAGCCAAATGCATATATCCTTGTGTTAAGCAGTTCTCTGACTGAAGAATGATATTGTGCACAGTGCCAAAATTCAGATATTTTGGAAAGAGAATACACAAAAAAAGATTTCTTTTTCTACATGTCTTGCTCTTTTAATTTCCTTCTAGTTTTTCCTCACTGCCTGGGTATTTCAGGCTATAATGTCAAGGCTGCTTTGTTTTCCTTGCTTGCAGAGTGGCTTGGTATTATAATATAGTATAGTTCAGTAAAGATGCATTTTTTACTCACTGACTCTCAAATACTGAAAGCTGAAGCAAGTATTATGATACAGGAAATTTGTCAGACTTTTCTTGACTGTCTAAACTACTCTGACTGACCACTTTGAGCTACTGAATCTGTAGCCAGTTTAGGTATACTTTTTTCAAAAATAAATATCTTGTTATGATTTTAGGTAATACAGCCAAGAGTTTCACACTTTTCTAAAAAAAATTTGTTTTCTCAGCCAACTGTTTTGAACTATACATCTAAACTTTTGAATTTAAGGGAGTTTCCTTTAGTATTGGGGAAAATGTATAGAAGTTGAATGTTTGCTAATAATCTTGTAGACTGAAGTAAAACAATCTTGTGGTAAGGAGTGCATTCTGGGAATGACTTGAGTTTATACTGTGGTTTGAAAAAACCCCAGCAAACCCACATCCCTATTTTGTGGTTCTGTTACTTTTTTTAAAAAACTTTTTGTTAAATGGGACTATTTAGCCATTATAGATGTTTTCTTTCTGTAGTTTTTAGTCCTTTGAGTTTCTGGAGAATACAATTTAAAAAATAAAGCTCTCCTTTCAGCCTAAATGCTGTGTAGAGTTTAAAAGAATGAGAACTCCATTTCCTGTTTGAGAATGACTATATTTATTGTGTGTACTTGGATATAAATGGATGTAGATTGGTTCATTTTGTGATGCACAATCAGCAAATTGATTCTGGCTGATTTAAGCCTTTAGAAAAACAAAGCAACCTTGGGGAAAAAAGTTGTTTTCTATTGTCTGTGGATATGAGGCAGGGAATTCATGAATGATATAGGGAACTTCAAAATGAAAGGTGGAGGAAGGAAAGAAAAATGATGAACGAAGCTGGTTAAACTGCTGAGCTCTCTTTTTCTCCAGTGCATTCAGCTCAGTGAATTAATGAGATTAAGTCACATCAACTCTGATTGCTGGAGGGAATGAGCAAAGTGGGCAATTTCAGCAGTAGCTTGCATAGGCAAGTTTGATACTTGCAGGCTGCCTATGATAGCGTGCTGCTGACATCTGAAGCTATTTCCTGACTTGCTAGCTGCCACGTTTTTATTATTTTCTGGTACATGTAAGCTTTTCTTGCAGTCTAAAAAGTATGTTGTAGAAAAATTATTTTTTAGTAAGATAAAACACCTGTGAGAACTGACAGAAACCTGCAGAAGTCAGCCAATATTCTGCATTTTTTTGGCATTTACCTATTTAACAGGATTTTCTAGAAATTCTATCTCTCTGTATAGAGGATAAGATCAGATAGAATAAGGGACAACTTTTACTTTTCAAAATTTCTCAGTTGTTCCCTCATCTCCTTCTGAGCACTTGCAAGATATCTTCCCCCAAAACCATTTCAGCAGCTTGCAAGAACCGTGCCCTGCTAACTGTGACCAGTGTGAGGGTTTCTGGATTTGTTTCTTTTCTCCTTGTTTTGTTCTGCTGCATTATTCTTATTTATCAGCTCAGTTCTTTGCCACACAAATTATTCCTCCAGATAGTTCTCAGTGTTTCCTGTTAATTCTGTTAGGAGGTCTTTTGACAATTAATCTGTTCTAGTCTGTAACCATGGCATTCTCACACATGGTAATCTTTCCTCCCTCCCTTTATAGGGCTTCTGTGTCCTCCTTTCTCGGGTCCTTTCATGCCAAAGGATTCTAAATCAATGTCTTCCTAACTCATCCTTAATAAGTGGCTTATTCTATTTTGATCTGAGCAAGTGCTGTCGTATGAATCAGGCCTGTCTGAGAGATTTTCTGGAGGAATGAAGAGGAAGAGCCTGTTCCTTGGTTTTTTGCAGTTTTTTGTTGGTTTTGTCACAAAAAAAATACTATGGGTATTTTTTTCAACCTGAGACTGCTGTCAGATTGAATTAAGCTAATAGCTTGAGCTAAAAGCATTGTAGCTAAATTTACAAAACCACAATCCTTGTGTTTTCTTTCCTTACTTTGTATGAAGTTGCTCAGTAATTGGACACTCCTATGTGAAGTATGTGGCATCTGAAGATGCAGATATTAATCTATAAACTGCTCATCTTTGCCTCTGGGGAGGATGTTGTAAATACCAGGTGATAAGAGATGCTGAGAGCAACACACCCTTATTTTAATTATTTTATCTGAAGAAGGGACAAAATGTCCCATTTTGTAAACTCAGGTTTTGTTCTGTGCCAATAATAATTTATTTACGCAAAATGGAAAACATCCACAAGAGCTATTTTGGAAGTTAGGAGACCAGGATTCAGAACTGTGCTTGAATTAAGACTGTTAGTATGATGAGATCCAAATTTGACTAAAACTTCCATCTTTTTGTTCTATTTTTTTTTCTTCCCTGCAGATTTGTTCTATCTCTCCGTGCTTGATTGATTTCTCCAGCTTGTAACTTATTGTAAGATCAGGGCTTATTAATCACAGGTCTTCCAGGCAGTTTTAAAGGAATGTGGTGTGATGTTTCATTTCTGTAACCACTCTCACTTTTTGATGAAATAATGGTATATAGCCAGTTGTGGTAACCCTTCTAGGAGGGGAAAAAATCCTAGTAGTGCGTCAGCCAGCTATCGGAGCCTCTTTGTCTGAGAAAGCCTGCCCTCTTCTGGGTGAAGCTACAGCTGGATAAATTGTCAGGACTGCAGTGGAACTGCTTGAGGTTGTCCTCCTTTGTCGAGAGAAGAAGTTGGCTTTCCATGGATAGCTTTGGTGGGCCACTATAATGATATAAAATTCTATGTAGCTGTGGACTTTCTGTTACAATAACAGTAAGGGATAAAATTTGTTGCATTAAGGTTTCAAATATATGCCAATTGTACTGTGTTCTCTGTGGGGGTGTATGTATATCTATCTATCTATCTATCTATCTATCTATCTATCTATCTATCTATCTATCTATCATCTATCTATCTATCATCTATCTATCTATCTATCTATCTATCTATCTATCTATCACTTAAAAAAAGATTATGGAAATATGGGTTTTCCTTATTTCTAATAATTTTGCATTCCTGTGAAATTATGTCTCTGCACAACTCTTATTTTTCCTATCAGATCAAAATTCTTTTTGTTAATCCAGATTTCTTTTCAGTTACCTCTTTCTTTTATGTTTTAAAAATATCTTTTTGGGTTTTTTTAGCTCCTTCCCTACCTGACAGAACACCAATAGCTTTTATCAGCCACATCATAAATTGACAAAGGTAATTAACATTTTAATAGTGTTGTAAGGTAAGTGACAAACCAAATTCCAAGAGCATAAAAAAAATGAAGAAAGTGAAGTTTCTAAGTCAGTCCTGGGTTCAGTTCTAGAAAATATATACTGTGACCTGTAATCATCACAATGACATTTGAAGACCTACATTAAACAGATTGATTGCAATTCACTCCTGAAGGAGCAGGTGTTCCCATCTCATCAAAAAGGCCAAAAGCTCGCCTGGAATCACCAGGTACCTGCTCAGAGCCTGGCATTGGAACACTTGTGGATTGGTAGGGTCACAAATACACGAGTTCCATTAAAGCAGGCAGCTTGTCTCTGTGCTTAACCAGCTAGTGAAAAAAAAAAATCTGGGTCTTATACTTTAAGGTAGTGCAATATTAACTCATGTCAGTGTTTGGAGTTCAGTTAGCATGTCTACATTATTTTAGTAAATTTGAATGTGGTTGTTTATAATGCTCTAAAGCTTTAAAAACTTGGTCACAGAACAAGATCATGCTGTGCTAAGAGCTTGCACAGCATGTCGTTACTCCAAGGAACATTTAGTCTAGCCATAAGACAAGATAAATTGATGGATAAAGGGGGCATACTGATATAATGCTGCAGCATTGGCCAGCAGGACAGACAGCAAAATTTCTGATCGTATCCAGACAGATTGTTGTACACATCCTGACATAATATTTTTACTTAAAAATGCCTTGTGCATGTGATGTTACTGGAATACTTGAGTTGTACTGACAGTGAAAGCTAAACACAGAAAATGTAGTCACCACCTTGCTCAATCATGTGTACTTTATTGCCTTGTTAGATAAAGCTGCCCCTTGGCAGCCTTTCCCCATCATCTTTGTTTTATTAATGAGTAGTTTTGCCTTGCATTTTGAAAAGGCCTTTCCTCTTCTGGCAGACCACGCTTTCTGGGGAAGCTAATGCTGGTTGTATATAAGTGATGACTTTCAGCATGGGAAAGATGTGTAAGTAATTTATGAATTAAAGCTTTTTATAGGCTGTTGAACAAACACACCCAAGTACAATAGAATGAGACTATCCGGTTACATATTTTTTAAATAAATTATTTTCTTTCTACTTGTATTTATGAAAGTAGTCCAGTCCAGGGTCTCTTTCATCACAAAATGATGGCAAAAAGCAAATTCTGTTGGGTAGTTTCTGGCCTTCTGTTTAACCCCATTAGGGTTTAGACCCATTAGGGTTTAGAGTTCTACTTCATTTAGACAGTGGGTATGCTGGTGAAAAAGTTTTGTTGTGCTTCAGTGTAGCAGGTCTGTAGCTGTAAGATGCGTGACTGAGATGTTTAAGGTGTTCCTCTGGCACTGAGGACAAGATTAAAAACTATGGAGTACACTTCCTTTTGATGTTACTGGAGAAATACCTATTAACTTCCATGGGCCCAAGTAATTGCTCTGCTTTAGAACTGCATTTATGTTACTAAATTTGATTACTTTCAAAGAAAATATATAAACTTCGCCTATTAGTATAGGATTTTGTATTTTATTTACTTGGAAAATAATCAGAATGGTTAAAACGAAGTTAAAGCAAAGGCAAAATTGGAGGTAGCATAGCCAAAATCTAACTCAGTTGGGTATGCTTCCGCCCTTAGTTTTAAGGACAGTCTCAGAGAATAAAAGCTTGGAAAATGTTGCTGCCTAAATTAGTCAGCTTTGCTGGGGAGCTTTCCAAAGACACATCACTGCTACCAAAATCTATTTGCAGAATACTTTATAGAAAGTAGGTAGTTTGAAGTCAGCTTTTGAGTAACCTCATGTAGGTAGTTCAAGAACTGTAGTACAAAACGCTTTCATTTTATGTGGGTTTTTTTGTCCCTTACATTAACAACAAAATGAGGCAGAGTAAGAAAACAAATGTTGATCTCATTGGAAACTTGCTAATGTTTGATTTTTATGCTCTTTAACACAATTACTATGTTTAGGGCCTGGCAGAGCAAGTGGAAAGAATATGTATTTTATCAATATTTTAAAAGATTTTCCTCCTGTCCCTCTTTAAGGGTAAAATTATATTTGAATTATATTTTGTGCAGTTCCCATTTTTACTCTGAAAAAGAAATTTAAACTCCAGTCTGATAAAGACTTTATTTTGATGCCATACAACCACAAGGCTGTCACTTGTGTTTTTAGCAGATCTTGGGAGGCATTTCCCTTGTCTTCTAGTGCACCTGTCAGACTTACAAAGTCAAATTGCTGAGCTCTGAACACTGCAGTGCTGCTCATCTGGGATGTCTGTGTGAAAATACACTGAGGTCTTTATTGCTGATTCCCATTTCTCAACAGTGGACTGGGCTGAATCAGAGAATCTGTTGGAAGATTAATATTTTGATCCTTACTTTATTAGTCTCACTGAGATGCTATTGTATGTGAAGTGAGTTTTAGTGGGAAACAGGTCTTAGTTCTCTGTTTAATCTTTGGTTTAATAAATTCCTCTGCTAACTACTTTCAACACTGATATTTCTTCACTTTATGGTTGTGCTGTTGAATTCTTGCCTTTGTTCTCTTCCACCTCAAAACTCCAGAGTTCTGTCTTTTCCAACACCATTTGTTTTCACATTTCCTTTTCCTTGTGACATGATAAATTATTCTCCTCTATCGAAATTGAGACAGAAAATGTCTGTCTGCTACAGAGAGCTCCTTTTCTTTGCAGCCAGTGTATCTCACTGAACAGAGTGGGTGATTCTTATTGTGTCATTTCACCTTTTACAACTTCTGTCTCTGAAAAACATTCCTATTTCTGATGGAGATCATAGTTCTTTACTCCGGTGTTCATTCTTAGGACCATTATCAAACTTATGTCTTCCTTTCCTCAGCTCTCCAAAAAGTCCAGATCAGTTCTGTCCTTTTTCCTTCCTTTTATTGTTGCCACTGCGGCTCCCTATCATTGCCTGAGCTAATTCACCACATCCTCTGTTAAAGTATCTCAAGGCATCTGCAAAGTTTGGAAGAGTAGTTAAAAGTAGTTGCAGTAGATGATAATAACAAACTTCTAGCACGATATTGTTGGTTTGAGCTCTCTGAGATGTGAGAAAGGTAGAACAAGTAAGGGTGAAGGTGACCCAGTTTGCATGGAAACCTCTGCTTGAATTGCACGATTTACCAGCACACACTCCACAAGGTGCAGTGCACAGTAGAGGATTCTTTTGCAAGATCATTCTTGTAATAAGAGCTACAGTTTCCAGAAAAGACCCTTTCAAATCGAAATATACCAAAGTGTAACCACTTAAGTACCTTGTGTTCTTGTGGATGTTGAGTTCTGGGCATTTCAACCCCCTTGCAAGAGCGGCATTGCAAAATTATTCTTGTCTGCATGGGGAAGTAAGACTGAGAGACCTGATCTTTTTCTTTTATCTTAGCCAATGTGAGGCCTTCACAAGTTAGGCAGTTGCCTAGGACATGGCAAAACAGTCCCGAGGGTGTCTTGAGGTGTCCTTAGGGTTTCTTCCTATCTGCCTGAAACAGGTTCACTCTGCTCTCTGTGTTCCACTGCTCAGGAAAGTCTGCAGTGCCAACAGAGCACAGGTTCTCCATAGTTTTCACTGAAAAATATACATGAGGTGTCCAGCATAAGACAGAGGAAGAGGCAGATTCCTTGTCGGTAAAGAAATATGAGGGAGGTGA
The DNA here is from genome assembly GCF_028769735.1 of Zonotrichia leucophrys gambelii. Classification (NCBI taxonomy): domain Eukaryota; kingdom Metazoa; phylum Chordata; class Aves; order Passeriformes; family Passerellidae; genus Zonotrichia; species Zonotrichia leucophrys. The sequence goes on from NC_088172.1 coordinate 59,937,290, forward strand.
CCCAGTTTCCCCAACAACTCCCCTTTTTCTTCCCTATCCCATTAGCCCACATTCTCTTCCTGCCCAGCCCACCAGTGATGCCTAATCTCATTTACAGGGCTGCTGCCAGATCTGCTGGCAGCTGCAGTTTCTTGGCCGCTGTTTTCGGTGAGGGAGCCTAGAGCGCCGAGGAAGAGGAGGAGGAGGGAGGAGGAGGAGGAAGGCTGCTGCTGTGTGGCGGAGCGGCGGCAGCGGCAGCGGCAGCACCTTTGACGTGCCCGTCCCCCACGTGACGGCCGCTCCATTGCGGGGAGGGAGCTGAGCTGAGCTGAGCTGAGCTGAGCTGAGCTGCCGCCGCTCCGGCAGAGCACGGCAGAGCCGCAGCCTCGGCGGCGGCGGCGGCGGCAGCAGCGCCTCCGCCCGCAGTGCGTGTGTGTGCGTGTGTGTGATGAGCGATCGCCGCGTCCCTCCGCCCGCTGCCGGCTGACACCCACCGCGCGGGGCGCGCCAGGAGCCGCAGGAGCAGCCGAGGAGCCGCGGCCAGCTCGCAGTGACCTTGGCCCAGAGGTAACCGAGCGGGCGGGCTCCGCGCCCCTCCGCGCCCCCGCCCTGCGCCTCCCGCCGCGGAGCCGCGGCCCCGCTCCCGCCGGGCCCCCGGGCGGCGCCGCCGCTGTCCGCGGTGCTGGAGGGAGCTGCGGGCGCCGCGCCGGGCTGCCCGCGGGGAGCCGAGCCGGTGCGGTGAGGTGCGCCCGGCCTTTGGCCGCCCGGAGCCGCGCAAACCCCGCGGGCGCTGCGGGGGCAGCGCGGGCCGGAGCGCGGACGGGGGCAGCCAAGCCCGAAGGCGAGGGGACTCGCAGGCTGGGGAGGGCTCGGGGGGTTAGCGCTTGGAGTAGGGCTCGGCGGCTCTCCGGGCTCTCCGCATCCGCCGGTGTGGTCTGTAGATGGAGCACATTCTTACACCTGCGTGCAAAGCCGGAGCTACGGCATGATCCGAGCTCTTGCTCAGTGCAGCTCCCGTGTGACCCGGGGGAGGGCGGGGAGGAGACGGGGCTGGCAGGGAGCCGGTGTTTGGCGGTAAAGTGCGATGAAAGTAGTTGAAAGCAACCGGAACAGTGTTCTGGCTTGGTTCTTCATTTTCCCTCGTCACCTGCTCCCCTGCCCCGCCGTATGGGGGGGCACAGATGAGCTGGTGAATTACAGGGAGGTTCAAAGCGTCTGGTTTGCTTTTCGTGCGTTTGGCTGTTGTGAAAGTTGCTACGACCCGAGGTGCGAGCGGAGGGCACTGCTGAATGCACGTCACGGGCCGAGTCAGTGCTCCCAAAACTGGCCTGGAAGGCGCAGAGCGTCCCTTGGTGAGCCCGCGCATGGGAGGGAGAGGCGCTTCGTGAGGAGGCGTCTGTGTGATGTGGTGGTTAGCGGTGTGGCAGGGAGCTGCTCCCAGTGACAATTCATTAACGTTTAAATTAGATCAACACCTTACATCCATAATTTACCGGCAAAAGAGAGTAATGATAGTAAATGACGAATTAGGAGCTTCGCTCCCATGTAAATATCTGTTGGAGTGAGAGCATACGCTGATTTTGATAACGTGTTGGTAGAAAGTCAGGTCCATTAATCATCAGGGAAGCAAGGAGACCTGAGGCGATGCCCTATTGAAACCACTTTTACCTTTTACAGTGCAGCATCCAAAAGCGGATCAAATTTGTGGGACATGGCACAAGGAAATAATTATGGGCAAAGCAGCAATGGGGTGGCTGATGAATCCCCAAACATGCTGGTGTACAGAAAGGTAAGCCTTTGTATTTTTCAGAAGCTGAGGAAGGTGAAATCCTGGGCTTTTTTGCCGAGCAAGTGAAGCCATTATTTTTGTTTCTCTCCAATTTCTTGAATAGGGAAATTATTGTATCTGTTGAATGGTTTGAAATGGTAAAATTTGCACACGTCAACATTGCTGCTTTTCAATTTGAGATACTTGATGTATTTCAGTTACTTTCTGCATTGATACATATTATATGTTATGGTGGTGATGTGCCAGAGACTGGACCATGTTTTGAGCTCAAGCGTTCACTTTAAAAGTTTTATTTGTAAAAAGATTTCATATGTATTAAAGCTAAATATTAACTGTACAATACAGTGTTTCTGTCTTGTGCCGAGAAGTCGGAACCCCTTATTTATTTCATATGAGGGGAAAAACTGATTAAAGATTTCACTTATCTCTGATTGCCACAAGTCAAAAACCTCCCAAAACCATACACTTTAGAATTTTTCTCTGGAAAGGCTTCTGGTGTAGTTATTCTTACAACACCAATACACGTAATTTCGAGGCCTCACTAATAGTGAGGCTTATTTAGTGATTATGCTTTAATTTAAGTGGGAGTAAAGGCTTGGAGATTTTGCATTATGTGGTGTTTTTTTTTTAAAGTCTGAATTGCATCTAAGAAAAAAGAATAACAACATAAATTCCAATAATAGTGGAGAAAAAATAATTTTGCTGTTGTAAATTGAAATAAGTAATTATACAACTGCTTGTTTATTCTTAGAACACAGTGCTTCTTAACTTGTTTGTGGTTGTTTTTACCAGGTGGCAAAAAATCAATACTTTACTTTGTTAGAGGCATTGACTTTTCCCCTTACGAGTTAACTATAATAGAAAACATCTGATATATAATCAGTTTAGTCTTTGTGGTGAACTGAAGTATAAACAGTAACTGTGGTAAGTGTTCTTTTCCCAGAAATTAAGAAATAGTCTTGAATTGAAGTCTGATGCATGCTTTTTTCTCTTCATGATGAGTTGCTGATTTCACTTAGTTTGTTGTATCTGCTGTTTTGTGAAGTTAGGTTCCTTTTTACATAAGTGAATGTGGTTATCCTTCTACGAATGCACATCTAGAAAAATATAGGATTACCTTGCCATTAACAGCACAGGTGTGTTTCAAAAGGCAATTGCATACATGAAAATATGCTGTACATATGAAAAGCAATATACTAGATCTTATATTGTTCATTATAGGTTTTTGATCTTTCTAAACAGAATCTTTCCACATTTGCCATTTACTTCAATGCTGGCAAAAAGGTCTTTTCTCCACTTATTTAGGACACGGAGGGACAACACAGAGAAACTGTTTTTCTCTTCCTTTGGTGAGTTTTGTAAAATTTGTGACCTATGGTGTTTTGTATGACCTCATGCCAAAATTTATCATGGCCTCAGGGCAGCTTCACCTCTGAGCAGCATCGAGATTGAATGAACAGCTGAGAGAAGTAACGAGAGTCCTGGTGGTGCACAGGAGATTTGAAAATGAGGAGTGGGAATAGGACACACCACCTCAGGTGTAGGCTCAGCAAATCAAGACATCAAACACCTCTTTTGTTCTCTGTGATACATCTGCAAAGGGATGATATGAATTTGTGTCCTTCAGTGCAGCAGCGGTCCTTCCCTTGTTGTCACTAAGAGCACAAGTTGTGCTCTGAGTATTAAACTTTGAAAAATTCTGACCTTCTACAGCATTGCCTGCCCTATTTGTTTGTGGGGTGTTTTTTTACCTATTTATTTTTGTTGCACAGTGAATTAAAGATAATTTCTGATTATGCACACTGTGTTAGAGTACGGAGAGAAAACTGAGTAGCCCTTCCTTTGGCAATACTCAAGAAACAGGCAACAAAATAATAGATAGCTTTTCAAGAAGTTGTCTGCCTTTTCTTGAAATAAGATATTGGTGTAAGCAAACATGTTCTAAATTCTGGGTCTGGAACATAAAAGGAGGATAGTCAAGTGGAAATCATGTCACCTTAGAGTATGTAATCTCTGAGTATAATTCTTTAATAGGAGCAACTAAATCACAGAATTTCTTGTAATACACTTGAAAACACAACACTTCTCTCTCTGTCTGTCATTGTGTTGGGAATGAGAGCACTGTATGAACAAAGAACTAGATCTGACAGCTTCGTGAAGGACTCTCTTTTTTGGCCAACTGGAAACGTATGAACAGTTTTTAGAAAAAAAATATAAACATGCTACTGGCTGGGTTCAGTCAGAACTGAATTTGAAGTCTTATATTTTAAATAATGTTGTCAAAATGCACAAAGGTGGAAATGCTTTCTTCCAGTAGTTTATACATGAACAGATGGAAAATCACACATTTTGTGATATCTGTATTGGCAAAGAGTAGATGGGATATCTCTTACTTACGTTAATGGAGAGTTAAAATTTGGCTGTCCTGTGAAGACTGTTATTTTGGCTATAAACCACAGTTTTGTAATCTGGTCATTCTTCCAGTCTGTCTAACTTCCGGACACAATCTGATCTAAGTATGTTCCTAACTACATGGAGTTACAGCCCTGTATTGCCTAAATCCCGATTCTGTCAGGAGCATTGTATAAAAAAATTTATACAGAATCAAGTCTTAGTGTTTTCAAATTTGGTTTTTAAGGCTTAATTCAAACTCTTCAAACTCTTGACAAAAAAGGGCTGGTTTTCTATTTTTTAAAATGCATTTGTTTTTTGATTAGTTGCTTATTTGAAGAATTGAACAATTGATAATCAAATTGTAATCTCAAGTAATATAGAGTGTAGATAGTATCTTATTCTCATAGTAGCTTTTATTCCTAGCTGAACAGTGGTTTCATTACATTTTGGTTTCAAAAAAGAATTTAAAAAAATCAGCATAGGATAATTCAATATTCAATACACACAAAACTAAGAATAACTTGAATCTGGAAAAGACAGCAGCACTGATAAATAGTTCCCTATATAATTTTTACTCTGCCTTTTAAGATGCTTGTGTCAGTGTTTTTATGCCTTGGGGAATAATTTTTATTTTAATAGGATGTCAGCTGCATTATTCTTTTTGTCTATCAGCCTAATTATAAAGTAATGACATGTGACACATCATTGGCACTGACATACCTTAGAAAAAGTCCTGAATTTTTCTGCTGGTAGCCCGAGGTAAATATGAAAAATGTAAAACCCCTCCTTTCATTTCTTCTCTGACAGAGTCCGTTCTAGTCAGCAATTAAAAGAGATAAGAGACTGAAATCCCTAGTATTTTAACATCACAAATTGCTCATGCAGAAATCTCATATTTTGGCAACACTAACTTGCTGCATCAAGCTAGGTCTTAGGGAAGAAACTTTAGATGTAGTAGTGTAATGGAAGGCCCATACTGTGGAGTTTTTCTAAGTTTCAGAGCCTGACCAGCCTTTTCTTTTTTTTAATAGTTTTAAATCTCTGCGCACAATTATAAGAATGAGAATTTCCTGTTAGGAACTTCTGTTTTAGACCTACTACTGGTCTTGCTAAACCTTTCTTTATCTTTCTGGTCTGTGCTTTGCTTACTTTTTCAGTCAAACATATGCTGCAACTATTAGGAGTCCTGATTTGCAAGTTTAATGGTTATTGTATTGCTGCCTGAACTAATTTCATTTGAGAGCTGATAGCTTTATTTTGTAGCAATACGATTATCCTTGTTTGAAAGGTAATATTCTTGTGGCTGAGATTTTGGCTCTCTACCTTCCTAACTGCCCCAAGTATTAAAATAGCTTTTGCCAAGTCTGATTAAAATCACTGACAGTGGGGCTTTTATAATCTAATAAAGATAATGAGGTGTTTGTTCTGTTTCTGTGACAGTGGTGGAAGGTCATATATACTCATGTATAACAAGGGCTGACTTTGTAATCTCAAACTCCTCAGTTTATCATGATCTGATATTCTCCATAGAAACCATGCCTCCAAAGCCTGATACTTTCCAATGTTGGTGCAAATGGGCAATAGCTGCAGGAACAACATCTGAGGAAACAGTGACAGCATCTTTTAATAACCATTCTCCATCTCTGCTTCCACCAGAGATGACTTCCAGTGTAGACTGCAGATAGTGCTGTGTTCTCATGTGGCTTTTGTTAACTGCTCCCTGAAAAGATTGTTAAAAAAAAAATAATATCATGGATAACTGTGTTCCTTAGAGCATGCAAGACTAAGGAAGGACATTTTAGGTGGATTTTTCTGAGTGTCATCACTCACTTTGAAAAGAGCAGAATTACTCTGGTACTACATGTTTCTGAATATGCCATGACATTCTATGAGGGCATCTTATTTGTTACTACTACTTTGGAAAATTCAGGGTGCTCTAAGGTATTAGAGATAAATTGTGTGGGGTGGGGTTTTTTTTTTTTGTGTATGTGTGTGTGGTTTTTCCTTGTGTGTTTATAAATTTTTTAAAAAAATATTAAATTATACTCTAGATTATGCTGTTTCTCCTTCTGAGAAGAAGAGTGGCACTGGTGTGAGTCTGCTTGATGGTCTTGGTGTAATTCCAACACTCATCATTATAGAATTGGTGGGGAAGGATCTACATTTGTGAACCTTGGGAATTACTGCTGTAGGAAGAAAAGAATTTATGTTCCTACCCAATAAGTTATGAGGAAGTTGTAGTCCTGAAATAGCTGGTTGATAGTGAAGTAAGATTTTGCACAGGGAAATTTAGGGAACGGGGACTTGATAGAGATGGACAGAATAGTTGCTAGATGCTGTGGAGTGCCTTTTGTTTTCCTGTATGTTCTCACCCTCATGTTTTGTATCTATCCTCTGTGCAGATTCACTTGGCTGTTTCCTCCCCTGAAATGGTTATAGTTAGTGCTAGGTGTAGCATGTATCTAAATTTTGTCATCATTTGTGATAGAAGCAGTATAAAGGATTTGATTGTCTTCACAGCTGTGTAGAATGACTGAAAATCCCAAGGAAACTCGATTAAAAAATGCATGCGAGTCTGCAGGTGGCTAGATCACTGAGAGGGGCACTTGTCCTGTTTTGGTGCTTCCTGATGGTATTTTCCATCCCTTCTGTTCTCCTCTTCCTTCCACTAGGTGTAGAAATACGTCAAGTGATACTGCAGTGAGAGGTTTACTGCTGCTTACTGTTCTGAGCTTGATGTGCTCACATCACTGGCATTACTGTCAAATGCAAAAACCCCACAGCATTCTGTGCCACCATGGTAATTCCTTTCTCCATCCCACATGTGCCGTCTGAAAAATGTATGTGCCTGTTTTGATTGTGCATTGTCATTTTCAGTTCCTCTGCTTCTTTGCTTTGAAGCAGTCTACATTTGTAGCTATGGAAACAATGATGCTATTGAGAGTGACGTGCAATATCGAGGCAGAAATTGTTTGTTTTGGAGTTTGTTTTCTTTCAGTTTAGGCTTAAAACATTCTTTGTGGACTGCAGGAATTTTATAGTAACTCTATCATATCATAATATTTGACAGGTCCCCACCAAAGCTGATAAGAACTATACTGGTAAACACAATAAAATACTTTCATGTATGTACAACTTTTTAAAATACGCTATTGCTTTAAAACTTTTCTGTCAGGGCTGTGGGAGGGTAAGCAGTGCAGGTATATAGTAATATAGAGTGTGAACAATAGCTGCTTTTCAGCTATGACTCTAAAACACAAAGCTTTTGTGAAAGAGATACATAAAATTATTCTCCGTGTTGCAGATGAGTAAAATGGGACGCAATGACATGCCAGAGCAGAGTAAAAGCTAAAAATCCTTTAATTTTTGGTAAAAAAAGGAGCAAGCTATTTTCTACAGAAGAGGGAGCATAGAGCTAAGACTGCAAAATACTACCTGGAACTACCTGGCATCATCCATTACTCTTGCCTTTTTTCCCCTGCCTCTTTTTTTTTTTTTTTTTTTTATGGAAACAGATTTCAGTAGTAGGGCAAGAAAAAATCTGAATTTTAGTAGTGTTAATATGAACCTTACCAAAATGCATAAGGAAAGAAAACTTTTGAGGGTGGGCTTAGTACTAGTAGAGATGGACCACTTCAGAAAAGTATCTTCAGCTGAAACTTTGAGATGATGATGCATTGAAGAAAAAGTCCAATTTCCCTGGGTGAAGAGATCAGCTGAGAATTTTGATTTTTGGTGAGAGACCAGCTACAACCAGCTACAACTAAAAACTGAAGATAAAAAATGTTGAGCTCATTTTAAAAATATGTGTTGGTTATAAGAGTAACTGGAATAGATACAGTGGGAATGAGGCTGGCTGCTGGGAAGCCATGGGGGACATTGGAGCAGAAAGGTCTGAGGAGCAGAGCTGGGAGCTGCAGTTTCATTTGGCACCTGACAACAGCCTGGGTTAGTGCAGGAGAGCAGCCTGGCCAAGAAATAGAGCTGTAGGAGTAGGCATAGGAGCATCTCATAAATTCATTGCAACTGCCAGGGGAAGCTTTTACCAGATAACTTATGGAATTCTTAACTGACAGGAATGGGACTGTGGCATTTGGACTATTTAGCCTCCAAAAATCTGGGGCTGGTTTTGTGCTTGTGTGTGTATTTATCTGTGTTTGAAAGCTTCCTTTTTCCGATGCTGCTGTGGATCTTTCTCAGTTTGTAATGCTCAGTGTGTCTTTGAGAAGACGGTTTTATGGGCTTAGTTTCAGAGAAACTGCCTTGTCTGTGAAGGTGGTCAGGGCATCACAAAGCCAGTGACATCACTCTTGCTTACTCTTACTGTTATTACCTTCTTACTGTTATTCCCTCAAATATACTTCTGGCTAAAAGTTTATTGCTGATGATTAGAAACTGGAAAGATGACATTGTAATGTATATTTTATCCATATTTTTCCAATGAAGTGGCCTATTTTTCAAGATTTTTATAGTTTCACTATTTTTACTCAATGGAGGACATCTCTATAGCTGTTAAATGAAACTGAAGTCTATTAGATCCATGGTGTCATTCAAACAAGAAATCCTTTTGGGGAAGGCTCTAAGAATTTATCATGTAGTATTCATATCAAACATGTGCTGGTTTGAATCTGAAAAGCCTCAATCAAGAGCCAAATAAGCACCAAGAACCATCTGGATGGAAATTTATCCATTGCAGTGAAATGATCATTCTCCTGGCATTCATGTACTGTTTTAACCCAAACTCAGTAAAATGGGAATTTTGAAGATGTATTAGCTCTTCTGCGTCACTTCTGCTGGAGTTGTGTGTTTGCTTTCTTGCTGTGACCTGTGCTGAATCCTGTTTACTAATGGAGTGTGAAGTTCTGGGGAGATTGTGCCACAGAGAAAGAGGTAGCAGGCACAGAGGATCTCTTCACAATGCAGTTTGGATGTACAAGGATTTTCTAGCTGAAAGTGAAAACTGCTCCCTGTAACATCAAAGGAATTTTTTGTGTCTTCCACTTATTCTTGGTGATGAAGATGGTTGTATAATGTGATTGTACATGTGTGTATATGCATATCCTCCCAGCCATGCAGAGTCCTGCTGCCCTAAGACCTATTGATTATTGATTCATTATTGAGTAGAGATGACCAAATGGTTGTATTAAAAATGTATAGTATTTGTACTTAAATATATTGCAGTTTTTTTACTATGCCTCATGTATGTGACGTAACACTATTGTACATTGTCTCCCATGTTATGAAAATGAAATGCACTGAAACATTTCAATTAGCTGTTTAAAACCACCCTTAATTCTGATGGAAAGCTACAGTTTTTCTGATTTCCTTTTGTATCAGGATGAATAAGCAGTTTACTGAATGTTTTTTGAAAGACATATTAATGCTTCTTAACACCTACACTTTTCTGAACTAGAAACTGCAAGAAGTATTAATCTTCTGTGAACTAGATTCTGCCCTCGGATGTAGATTCATGGCATCTCTTGATATCAGCAGGAGCCATATAATTGCATTTGATGTAGAATCAATATCAAAAAGAAGAATGACAAAGCTTAATAATAACCCTCAAAATTACAGAAACTTTAGTCAAGTATTTTACAGTAAGAATTCTCTTTATGTTGTATGCTTCTGTCTGTATGAAGGAGAAAATACAGAACATATTGTGACTGTACTGCAAACCCCCTGATATTAGCATATTTAGTGCTGCAGGCCTAAGTCCAAAATTGTGAAAAATGATGGCTTCTTTGTAATGTAAAAGTTAATATATGAATGCTATTGTAAATGTAAAAGTTAATATATGAATACTATTGTATGGGGCTATACTAAAGTTTTTGTATGTATAGAGTGGTTTGTTTTGGCTGCACAAAATAGGTGGTGTGTGGTATAATTAAACAAGTCTTAGTGAAATTTTGTAAAGATCTGTTTGCTCTGTGTAGAGTACCTTAAGTTTATCTAAGTACTACATTAGGTGGTAAAGTGCTACAGTTACAGGTATGCAGTTTTAGACAACCAGAATGCTATAAACAAGAGTTCTGTACGGCTGCTCACAGCATTACTAGTTTTCAAATGTCTCAGTTTCTTTAAGAGTTACTAAGCAACAAAAATTCTCATTCAAGTCACTAGGAGCTAAAGGTTTTTAGTGCCCTTTCATAAATCATGTCTGTGACTTGGTGGAGTCATCACAGTACCTGCCTGAAATATCTCGATTCTGGCTGCTGTGAACTGGAGGGTGTATCAGTGTCCATCACAGTACAGGAGCCATACTACTGCCCATTAAAGTTAATGCATTGGTTTGGTTTCCAAAAGTGAGAAGAAATACCATTGGTTTGCTTAACAGATGAATAGCTGATGCAGTGTTTTATCTGTGCTCATTTCTTAAAATCTGCACCACAAGAAGAGTACTTCTGCTATAGGAAAATCTTTTTCAGAGTTTAAGCAATGTGTTGCTCTAGAGACAGTTGTGCCCTGAAGCACTTAAATTTGTTTGGAAAGGAAAAAAGTCGTTCTGATCTTGCTTTCTCGTCCACTCCACTTCTATAGCATTTTTTTTGGATGTTGACGTTCATATTCAGCAGATTACTGAATACACTGTTCTGTCCTCAATATAAGGATTGAGGTAGTGTTTGTATCTTGTTTTGAGATACATTCAGAAGAAAAGCCTGTGGAAATATTCTATTTATGAAGCTGTATTTGAATTTATCTGTGATGTATCTGTGGCTGTCATGCCATCAGCCTTTCAACAGACACTGTGGCACACAGCTGGTGACACAAGCCACAGCCAACGCTTGTTGTCTCTGGGATTATTTTGCTTTACATTTGTTTTGCTCCAGAAGCTGAGGGCTCACTTTGATTCCAAGTTACTGGACTTGACAATAATTTCCAATTCCATATTCCAAATCTCAGCTATAAATTACAGAAAATAAGACATGCTGTTGTGCAGAGCAAAGCTCAGGGCATTCACTTGCCATCTTTATATAACATGTATATAAATTTAATTTAAATGCATGGAAGATTTATACATCTTCCTTCCCCTTCAAACAGAAATTCTACCTTTGTGTTCTGTGAAATAATTTATTTCAATAGATCATTGTATGGGGTTTATTCTTGGTCTCTTTTGGCAGTATTAAAGGATATGAAGTACGGTCAAGGACAGAATGCTGAGTGTGAGGCATGGAGAGAAAGAATTTAAAATTGCATCATTCTGTCGCTCACAATACACTGTATTCATGAGAGCTACACCACCAATTTCTCCGGCTGGGGAATATGGCAAGACAATCGGGGATGACCAGGACAGCCAGAATTCTGCTGGTGCTTCAGGAAGCTGGAGCTTCACTAGGTGGTGCTCTTCCTCCTGGGTAGGGAGCACACATCCCCCAGGGATGCTGAGAGGGGTTCTCTTGAGGAAACAATGAATGCTGGTCTCATAAAGAGGTCTTCCATGCTAGATGTTGATCTTGGTGCCACTTCCCTGATCAAATTGTTGATCAAGTCTTTAGACAGTGGTTTTAATTCATTAATCCTTGTTCTGCAGTTTCCAGGGTGGGAAGTCTCCGCTGTCACCATGTGTTTGTCAGTCTAAACGCTGCTGTTAATTGTCTGCACTCGTGTTACACACGGGAGGCTGCTGGGCTTAGTATTCTGTTGGCAAGCTGAAAGGATATTTTTTGTGCATAAGATTTTCAATCTAAATATAAAATAAGAAGCGCTGAAGTGATTTGGGGAGATGAGTCAGGAAAGGCTGAGACTAGGTAATTTTTTATTTTTTCCCTCAATGCATGGAATGGTCTTCTTAAAAGTATTTGAGGATCACCGAAATAGAACTGAAATTTGCTACAAATTCAGTCAATCACGTGATTTTGTCCATATGTCAGTGATTTTATTTTTTATCTTGACAGGTCTTAGCAAGAAGAAATATGTTTCTGTATGTTCTCACTTTTCTCCCATATCCCACCTCTTTAACCTTTGCATATAATCCATATAGACATGGTAAATGGATTTTAGTCGAATAGGCCATGGCTGATATGAATATATTTGCATCAGTTTAAGTTATAGCTCTGTGGTTGGCTGCATTGATAATTTTGCCCTATTCTTTTTCCAAGCTATCTTGATTAGTATTTACAAGATGGACTGTTTCTGTGCCTAGGTATTAGCCACATAGAGTTCAGAATGGTACTAGAAATGCATTGTTACTTATCCTGGGCACATCTTTGAATGTTTCAAACCTGTAGTAGACGCAGTTAAGGGTAAAGGTGCCTCCCTTTTTTTTTTTTTCTGGCTATGTTCTTTCCTATTTATCTTGTAGAAGTAGAGGTGGATTTTTGCCTTATTTATGTGGCACTAAGTGCAGAGTAACTGCTGTTCTCACTAAAGTTATTAAGGTTAATTCCTTAAAAAGTAGTACCACAAGCTTTCTCTGTTTGTGAAATGCTACTACAGAAGTTGTTGCACACTGGGGCTCTGGTGGTGGTGTTCTAGAGGTGTAAATTCCAGCTTTTCTTGTTTTCTGCTGAACTAGGCTACATTGCACAATGAATTAGATGAAGCATTAAAAAAATTTTAGTATTTTCCACTTTCCCTTCAAAGAAAATGAATTTAATGATGACTTTTAAATTACTTGGTCCTTCTCCAGGCGAAATAAGTTCTTACAATTGACATATCCATTGTAACATGGACTACTAATACAGTGAATGATATCTGACAAGTGAGAATAAAGGACATAATAGTCAGTAACCAGCATAGCACCTTTTTCCTGGAAATGGATGGAGTCTTGAGGACATAATCTGCATTAGAAAACAGCGGCAAAACAGTGGCAGAGAATGTATTATGCTAGAATTCAGCAGTATCCATACTCTCTGCAAAGGCTAGGGTGATTTGTGATCAGTGCTCTGTTACATCTCTGTCCTAATGTCAGATCTCAGCTTATTGCATCCCTATAGGGCTGAAAGTGGGAGAAGTTGTCTGGGTTGTGCTGCTGAGTGGTTTTGGATAAACCACTCCATATCAAGTGAGCTGAAAGACACATAGATACTTTGTGCTTGACTCTGGATACAGATTAAAAAAAAGGTGAGTATTATTTTAAATAATATGTGAAAAAACATTTATCTTAAAAGTAAATGACCCCTTTCAATTTCTCGAAAAATTTGGAACAACAGAAAATCTTGATTTGTGCAGTGCTTTAAAAACTGTAAACTCCTCATGGCTGCAGAATTCTTGTAATGATACCAGAATGCTCTTTGCTTAAGAGCAAGGAGTTAGTGTAAAAATTGGGTATTGGAAACATGAAATGAATAATTGTTCTTCTGTAATGTTTGAAAAAATGCTGGTTATTCTCTACCTCTCTTTCCCATTTTCAATTTGGAGATAATTCAAGTGGATTATGAAGGCACACTGATAATAACATTGTGGTTTTGAACATTGTACAGTATAGTGATGGCAGTTTTGCAATAACTATTATTTCCTTATTTTTCTGACGCGCCTTTTTCCAGTTGTGATTCCACTGTGATTAATTATGGATCCAAACTTTGGCTTTAGTGAAGTGATTTTGTTTCCTGTTTGAGTTAGATTTCATCAGCTTGGAAAACTTTGTCTGTCTCCCAGTGGAGTATAAGTGGAAACACAGTGGCTAAATCTCCACATGGTGTGCTGATAATATGCTTTCTAGAGTCATTGCTTCTGTTCCCTTACCTATTTCTAATTCTTCAGTAAGTGATGACAGAGGAAAGGAGATGTACATGACCTATGGTACAGGCCCATCTGTGAAGACCAGATGGCATATTTAACAAATTTTCCAATGATTTGGTTATTTTCCCTTCCATTTCCTGTAAATTGTCTAGGGGAAACTCGTGTGCTGAAAGAAGCAAGAATGATGGAAGTGCTGACCTTTATTGACAGAATGGCATTTTATGCTTTATAACCACTGCATCCTAATCTCACTCTGTAATGTCTCTAAGTGCTGTGTTCAAGTGCTTGTGTTTCTATGGAAGTCAAGCACATGGGTGTTGGGGTTTTTTGTTTGTTTTTTTTTTCTCTTTGTTTTTTTTTTAATTCATGCTACTGAAAACCCAGAGGGTATCTGTAACTGATGTGTGGAGCCATGTTTGTGAGGTTTTGCTTTTCAGGAATTTGAAGCTAGTCAGAACACTGAATAGGTGTCATGGTGAGTGACTCAAGGAGCACTAATCCACACTCCATTTACCCCGAGGTTTCATTTTTGTAACATATACTTTAATTGTATCTTTCAGCAGTATATCCTAACATTCATGGTGCTGAAGCAGGCTTTCTGTTTACATTCATAGGGAAAGAGTGAGTCTAATGTGGATAGTGATGATTTGAATGAACCTATGCAGCTTCATACACAGTATTCCCATGAGCCATTGGACATCTATTTTTGCAACTTTAGTTATATTTTCAGTGCTTCAGTTCAGTATAGAAATCTAATAAATCCTTAATTTGCATGATTTTATTGCACTGAAATTTAAACCATGTTCCCTGAGTAAGGGACCAAATTAAACACGACATACAGTTGATGTGGACTAAAAAGATGCAGCTTATATAAGAGGCAAGATTTATTTCTTAGTCTAATTGAAGTATTAGCATCCTAATCAGAGTTTTTATTTGACCCATTGTAATATTTACACAGACTCTCATTTCTTTATCCCTAATTATCCTATTGTTCTGGATATCAAAAAGTTTTAGAGCTAGAACTCAAACTTGAGCTGTTTAGTATCCATTACTTTCTCTGGTGTTAGGCTCTTTAGGGCCCTAGGGTCAATAATGCCAAGTTGTCTTCTAGAAGGATGGTGAAGGAACTGCATCCTGATAGAAACAGTATAAGTTTGAAGGTAAGTATTTCTTCCTCATAGCTCTTGGATCTGCTTGTATTTCTTGTTTTGTGTTTGCTAACATGATCATATTGCTTGCTCTTTATTTGTTGCTTCCCAAGTTCTGTTTTATGTTTCAGTTTTACTATATAGGTTTTGTTTTACCCAGCTACTAAGTCTGGATTCCTCAAACAGGAATTTGACCATATAGGATTTGTGTTTTTAGTCCTGGAGCCCAGGTGTCAGCCTATACCAGTACCAGCACAAATGTCTGCTATCATCTGCTGCTTGAACTTTTGGGGATTTCTGTAAAAAGACCCCTACATTTCTTTAACAACATTCAATCTTCTTTGACATAAGTAACAATTTACTAGGACATCCTTGTATTAGGCTGACTGAATTGTTCACTGTACAAAAGCAATGATGTAATATTTAGTGATACAGGTAGATATAATGTTTTGGTAATTGATCATTGTTCATTTTGTTGGTGTATTGCCAAAAGTCCCCCATAACAGTTTTCCAGTTTTCACAAAAGAAGACAAGTTAGTCTGGTTGCAAATACAATGGCCTTTAAAGCGTCTAAATTTTTACCTTTTCTGAAGTAAGAGCCACAGGATTTGTCTTCTAAATCTTACATGGTCTACAATCTGTGGACCAGAACATACCCTTTACACATTACCAGTAAAACTGAGGTAAATATGACAGATCAAATCCATAGCTGTTATCCAAAATAGTCACTTGTGCAGACTTAGACTCTCAGTGAGTGTAATCTAAGAGGCCCTATTGAAAACCATGACCTTTAGCAAACAAGTGATTATTACCCCTGTTTCCACTCAAGTCTTATAACTGATGCCTGACTTTGCAGCAGTTTGAACTTTGCAATCATCTTAAATGAATGCAGGAGAAAGACCTTATTAAATAAAAAAAGCAGAAGCGGAATGATTTTGGACATAATTTGAACATCCTCTCAGATTAATGACATTTACAGTATTAATCAGAGACCCCGAAAATCAGAGTTGTTGATGCCCAGAATAATTGAAGCATCTCAGCTGACAATGTTTATGCTCTTGAACTTGATATACGTGAAAGGCAGTTTATTTGCATATAACTTCTCTTGTTTCCAAGTGCACTCTGTCATCATTGACTATTTTTAAGAAAGGCTAAGAATTCAATTTCCATTGTGAGGGTACAAAAATATGTATTTTTTTTATATTAATCAAGCAATATTGCTCTGAAAGCTACAACTCCGTAAATCAAGTAACAATTGCAAGTGATATTTATAGAAGCTCTGTTAGAACCATATGTCTTCTCAACCACTGCAGCCAATGACTCCTGTTTGTTACTTTTTAAGCAAGAAAGTCTCTCTGAGCTTATTTTAATAATAGTCTGCAAGGGCCTTTTTCAGTTTTGGCTGTTCATATTTTTTCCTATCTTGAAGTGCTCACCAGACGTTGTAGTTCAGATGAACAGAGTCTTTGATTGTCAGTGCTTCACTAATATGGCAAGAGAAAAATGCCTTTTATCTCACAGCCTGACAAATTGATTTTTTCCTGCAGGATACTGTTGGATCCTACAGCTTAAAAGTGCTCCAGTAATGTTCCAGATATATTTCCATTTGCTGTTCCTTAAATGGGATTTGCAGTTTCTGAATTTTGCCTTTTTTGGAGACTCTTTGAAAGAAATGAGATTTTTTTAATACACAAAAAGGTGGGGAGAATGTTTTATACATTATTTCATTACTAACTTCAACCACACTCCCTCAAAGGAGGTGTATTTATTTTCTTTCACTTTTGAAATACTTTGAATTCCAGTTTTAAAATGAAGTTTCAAGGTTGCATGAAGTTTTGAAATTGTTTCTATTATGTTAGTTCATTTTTCAAATGTTTTAATTTTAGAGAAATGATTGGGTAATTGAAACTAAGCTGTACACTTGTGATTTTCCTTTGAAATACATACTCTTATCAGTGCAGGTGCCCTAAAACATGATGTGATTTTTGCAAGCACTAATTGGATGAATTGATGGTAAACAGTATGAAAAAAAAAGCTGGGTAATATTACAATCTCATTTTATTACATGGAATTAATGTGCTTGGAGAAGGGAATGTTTAGGGAAATAAATTGCCAAAAGAGCATTGTCTTTTATTACTCTGATTTGATCGATCAAATATATGACATTGTTATTCTGTTTTTCAGTTGCTCTACAGTTCTTGACTGTTGCTCTGTTTGAGAGGCTCTTAAGTTTCAAGCTTGTATTCTGTCTCATGTGTCTCTGTATGACCACTTGCACTCAGCATTTCAATCCTTGATCATCATAAACTTTGAAATGCTGAAATACTACCTGTAGGTTCTTGTTGGCACAAGTATTCCTGTAACTGTGTTGGTGACTGATCACTTAATGGGCAGGCTAGTGTATGCTTTTGAAAGAGATGTATTTTAGTATCCCAGATGCAGAACTTAAAAAAATAAAAAATTAGTAATGGCAGCATAAACTGCAAGATCCTGATTGAGTGGTCAAATTTTATAACTGCCACAAAATGGCACTATACTTTTAAGGAATATTCTGAACCACAGTTAGTAGAAAATAATAAAAGATTTTTCTGACTGCATACCCATGACTATCTGAAATTTGACAAATATGAATAACATTGCACAGGTCACAGTAAGTTAGATGACTTTTAAATGTCCCTTCCAACCTAAACTATTCTTGTATTCCATTAAATAATTTGAAAATGGATTTCTTTGTAGGGGATTGGAGTGGTGTTTTTTTCAGTGTGGGTTTTATTTATATTTTTTCTTATTTTTGTGGTTGTTTTTGGGTTTTTTGCCTTTTTATTAGTATCAACACTGGTTCTCTAAGTCTTAGCAGGAGACAGACTGTTGCTGAGCATTTATGTTGCCAAAATGGTAAATCAGATCCATTCATTAGTAGGACTACATGGCAATGTATTTTTAGAACCTTCCTGTAGTTCATTTAAGGTAAACTGTGTGATTTGTCTTTGACACAACAACTAACAGACACAATTTACCATGCTGCTGAACTTACTTTTAGCCTGATCTGGTTTTATACCTCCTCTTGCACTGCAGAATGTTTGGCTTAGAAGCAAAACACTTGGCAGGGTTTTCTAGTTGAAGAATGCAGGCCTTAATGCTGGTGGGTACAACAGCTAGAGGTATGAATTTGGGGATTCCTTATTTTCCTTCTGAAACAATTTCTGTATTCAAGGAGAGGCAGATTTTTTGTTGTTTTGGTTCTTTCCCTGAGGAGGGTCCATCATCTAACCGCCTAATTATAATAAAATCTCTTCCTGTCTTTTCCAAATGTTAATTATCTATATTGTATAAAGTAGATGATACATATTTTAACTGAACTAGTATTTTAAAATTGACTTTTAAAAGGAATTTTTATTAAATTGTGCTTTATTTATTGAATACAAATCCAGTTTTGTTGATAATGAGTTTTGTTAATGTTGCTTTGCATATGGAACCATTTGTTGTTTGATGACTTTCTTGAAGGTGTACTAGTTGACATTAAATTAGTGGTTGATATCATTGTAATTTGTCAGTGTTCTCATCTTAGGCTGCATTGTATTGATATTTAACTACCTGCTTTACCACTGATAAGTATCTATTGGCTCACCTACTTACCTGCACATTACTGTATTGATCTCTCTTCTTATCTTGCATTTTGTACTCTTGTACTTGAGTCAATTTATTCCAAGGACACAGAGTACTTTTCAAGTCATTTAAACACACAGCAGGAAGATTATCCAGGTGATAGTTTTATCATTGATTTTTATAAAAAGGACTGTTGTTCTTTATTCTGAGCTGGCACTTAAGCCCCACACAGCTGCTCGCTCTCTCTTCTCCCTTATGGGACTGGGGAGAGAATCAAAAGACTGGGGAGAGAATCAAAAATTGAGAAAACTAGTAGGTTGATATAAAGACAGTTTAACAGGAGAGCAAAAGCTGTGTGCACAAGCAAAGCAAACCAAGTAATTTATTCACCACTTCCCATGGTTCAGCCATTCCCAGGAAAACAGGGCTCCATTATGTATAATGGTGACTTGGGAAGACAAATGCCAACACTCTGAATATCTCCTGCTCCTTTTCTACAGATTTATATGCTGAGCATGATGCTGTATGGTCTAGACTGCCCCTTGGGTCAGATGTTTTGGCTCTGTCTCCTTTCAATTTCTTTTGCACTCCCAGCATACTTGTTGGTGGGCTGGGGTGAGAAGCAGCAAGGCCTTGATGCTGTGCTTGTGCTGCTTGGCAGTAAATAAAACTTCCCTGTGTTATCAACATTGTTATCATCTCAAATCTAAAACATAGCTCCATACTAGCTGCTGCTTTGAATTATAGTTTAGTGTATAGTGGTTCCCATGTGCTTCCAAGCTTCCACAGCTATGAGGTGTGGGTTTTATTGCTGGAGGACTCATAATATTGTTTTGCAAGCTTGGAAAACAGTTCTTCAACAAACCTGCCTCCATTGTACCAGGAGGCATGAAGAGCATAAAATGTTTTTAATTGGATGATTTAATGACCAGGCCCAGAGATAACTTACTGCTCAAATTTTTGTGATGCTACTGAAAAAGTTTTATAAGTGGCTAAATTTTTGTCATCTCATCGCCTTCCTGTGAAAGGTAAAGCCCGTAACACCACTGGTATCTTAACATCCAATGCATGATGCTCTTGTTGTTGGTTCTGTTATCCTTCCTCCTGGTGCCTAATTTTCCTGTTTTTTTTATCTTGTTCTGTCTTACCATATTCTGAATAGGTGAACTCTGTCTGAATTTCTTAGTATGTGAGTGAGGTCCTTCTAAATAGACTGCTATGCAAAAATAAGATACTCTAAAACTATTGGAAGTAGCTTTTCATCAGGAATATATTCTTTCCTTGTGTGCATTTTCAGAACTGGTAAAAAGATTACCTTTTTATAAAGTGAAAGTGGCTGCAGCCACAAAGAGGCTACTTTTAGTTACTGTTGAGGATTTTGTGTGTCTGTGTGTGTCTCCACACAACTGTGAATTAGCACAAATTTAATGACTCTTTCTTTCCCTGCTTAACATTTTCTCAAAAAACAGTTTAACAGCTTCCTTTTTCAAGTTATTTATGAGAGTGGATGAAGTGACTGGTTAAGCATCTGTACCCTGAAAATTTGGTGTTAAATGGATGGGTAATGGTCTTGTCTGCTTGGTTAAGTGAGACGCTCCAGCCAAAGTTTGTTTTCAGCCAACAGAGTTGCATCTGCATAAACTGGTGGAAGATTTAGAACAGCTTCTTTTACCAACTCTTTCCTCACCAGTTCCTGGTTAACACAAGAAAAAGTCTTCCAGAGCTCCACAACAATTGTTTGTCTACTGTCACAGCAAAAGATTCCTTATATGAAGCCTTCTCTTTTCTAAAATATTAAGCTGTTTTCAATGTATTGAAGTAACAGACCTCCCACACTCTCTCTCTAAATATATGTTATATCCAAAACATGCCAAGATGATAGGAAAAGCTGTGACCAGTTATTTTCTTATAAAATGAAGCTATTCTGTAGATAACTCTCCTAATCGATCTTCTCTTAAAGAAGGCAAACATTAATTTATTGTCTATTTGATTAGTTAATATTCTCTTGCAGAATATCTCATGATTATCTTTGTCTTGTGGAGCCCATTTGTGTCTGCTCCAGCTGACAGAACTGTTCCTGGTACCCACCCTGTTGAATACACTTTAAAGAGTGCTGCAGCACTCTCTATAAGGCAGATTATTCATTGTTGTTTATCTTTTGGTACATTTTCTACTTCGCACTAAAATGGTGGAAAATTTTGGTTGGCTTGCTCCCCGGGTGTTTTATATTGGTGAAATGATATTTGAGCAAAATAATGCCAACTCTTTCATAGGCTGAGAAGTTTTCTGCTGTATTCCCTGTTCTGTACAAAGAAGTATGAGGTTTCTGTGCTGTCACAGTGCTTCTGATGAGTCAGCTTCCAGCATTGCTGTTAGGAGCCATCCACGGAATTCAGGCCTAAGGTGTGCGCATCTCTTTTTAATCTATGCTCTAATTAGAGAAGCTGTGTGGACGTGATGCTAAAACTCTTCACTTGCAGTACCACCTGTGTTTTCCCCTTATTCATTAAAGGTACTCTGCCTCACAAAGCACCCCACAGTAGACACTCTTTAAGTCCAAGTGTTTTGTAATTGGAGTTCTCCTATCACCATGGCACCTTTGCTTTAGAGGCAAAGTCACTGTTCTAAGTTGATAATGAATGCTCTTATTAGTTGGTAAGATAAAAACACGTTTTCTGAATTTATATAGATATGCCATAGAGCACTGGATTTTTTTAAAAAAATCCAAATGAGATTCTATAAACAGTTTTGAAATTTAATCTCTTGGCCAAGTCATATGCAGTACACTAAATACTTATTAAGGATAAGCTGTTTCTACTTTTAGAACAAACATTAAATGGCAGATGCCCATAATTCTAATACCAGATGCCCCTGATGGAAAGGATTTGTGACCTAAATACTCCTGAACAAGTTCTTCCCTAAATGCACATTCACAGTGGCACATGACTTAACTGATCTAGGTAACTGGAGAAGCCTTTATCTTTGCTCATGTTAGGAAACATATATTGGCAAGGTGCCCTTGATACCATTCTGTTTGCATAGAATGGAGAAGATAAAAGTACAGAAGATATGGAGTTACTTTCTTTAGTGAAATCAGTTAAAGCACTCTGACTCCAACATGGAAGCCTGTGAACCAATATTTTAATTGCAACCTGAGAGTGCTAGAGAAAAGTATATTGCTCACCTTCTCCTGAAGAGGAACTTTTGGGTATTTTTGAGTTACTACCTATTGTACACTGAAATTGCTCATAACAGTACTGATCTATGTTAAAAGATAAGATTGCTTGGAGAAGAGAAATGTTTGTGAAGACAGGGTGGATGCAAGAGGCTGGCTTTTTACTTTACAAGCCATTTAGAAGTCTTAGGCTTGCTGCAGAATTAATTAGAGGAAGTTCTTTTGTACTTTGTTATATACAAGGTCAGATTAGATTGCCGTTATGGTCTCTTGGAGCTTTGTGTTAAAACAGTCACAGTTTAACCCTGGCTAGCAACTGAATAGCAGACAGCTGCTTGCTCACTCCTCTGCCTTCTGAGTGGGGAGGAGAATCTGAATAACAAAAAGTAAAATTTGTGGGTTGAGACAAGAGCAGTTTAGTCATTGAACCAAACAAAAATATACTAATGATAATAATAAAAACAACAACAACAACAATAATAATAATAATAATTGTAATGAAGAGGAGAGAGAAAGGGAGGAATAAAACCCAAGACAGACAAACAATGCAATTGCTCTCAACCTGCTGATCAACGCTCAGTGCCCTGAACAGCGATCAGCTCCTCTTGACCAACTCCCCCAGTTTCTGCACTGAGCATGGTGTTCCATGGTATGGAATATCCCTTTGGCCAGGTCAGGTCAGCCATCCTCAGGATGTTCCTCTCAGCTTCTTGTGCTCCCCGGCAGAACATGGGAAACTGGAAAGTCCTTCCCTTAGGGTAGGACCTGATCCACAACACCGAAAGCATCAGTGTCTTACCAACAGTATTTTCATGCTAAATGCAAACCACAGCACTGCACCAGCTACTAGGAAGAAAGGGAAATCTATTGCAGACAAAACCAAGACAAACAGTCAAAGGAAATTACACTTTCTTATGAAGTTCTAAAATCAAGGTTACCTAAGCTAGAGAAGGTTACTTTTGTTTCAGAATGATTTGTCAGTTTTGCCAGTAAAATATCCAAATTTTAATTCTTATATTTATTTATTTATTAAACAGAATTCATTATTTTCTTGAAGCTCTTTTCCCTGTCTGGGGCTGTATGTGTCTGCAAATGTCACTTTGAGACACGGTGCAAGAGATCTCAATCTGTGGTGGATTCTAGCAGTGTTTTAAAGCTCAGTGCTTATCAGCTTTAGCTGGTGGCTGTATGCTTGTCACTGGCTATTGTGCCCCAAACTTTGAGTGAAGGGGTACTACTTTCTACTTTCCACTGCTGCTTGCCCTTGAAATTTTTTTAAATGAACAAAATATGCTTTAAACTAACTGACTTGAAAAAATTTAAAATCCACCTATTAATCTGGATCCTAGCTGACAGGGAAAATTTTTTGTGCATCTATAGTCTCCTTTAAAGTGAATGAAAAATGCTTGTTTTCCCTTAAACACATGTTTCTCATGGGCTGGTGATTGGTTGAGTATTTTGTCACAGATATCATCCAGTCTAAAGTTTCAACACTGAGAATCATTTAAAATATTTCTCCTTATCTCCTTCCTCCTTTTAAATTTTTTTTTAATTCTCCCAGGAATAATATGTTTGCATTTTTTCCCAAAAAAAAGTAAACCAAATTACACATAGCCTAAGCAATGGCCTTGCTCTATGGTTAACGTCAGTCTGTGTTTATTCTGTATTTTGGGGTTAAAATTGGTCCTTGAATCTAAATGTGTCTAATAGTCTCTTTTTTTTAAATTCAGGTTTCTCTTACCTTCTTTCAAGTGTTTTCCTCTCTTCTGTGTTTTTTTGTTTGTCTGTTTGTTTTCCTTTTTTTTTTTTTTTTTATTTTCCCATCAATTCTATTTGTCTCATTCATAGTGCCAGGTCATTCAGGAATGATGTGTGGTAATGCTTTTTTGGAAATGTTCTAATTTTGCCATGGATTAACCTCTAGAAATACTAAACTGTGATGCTTTGCTTAAAATTTGTTTACAGTGCCTTTCAACAGATCAAATGGAAATTTGATCTGTAATTATTGAACCTTGTCTCTTGATTCTATTTATTTACTAGATGTTCATTTGAAAAATTGGTGTTCTCAGAAGAGAGAAACTAGTGAGATTCAATGTTGAATCAGAGTTGCAATGGAAGTTCTAATCAAAAGCAGATTTAGAAAAAACAATATGAACTGTGGAAGGAAATCATAATGAATAAGTAACCTTTTCATTAGAGTTGATGTTATCACTGAACATGTTCTGTATTCTTAAATTTTGCTATATTTGAATTTATGTGTCTTTTCTAGAGAATAAGAATGCAATGTAGATGAAGCTGCAGTTGGTGGAACTTGAGCAGAAACTTCTACATTTATTTATTGACAGCAAAATTAAATTACTTTCTAAAGACATCTCAATACAGGGAAGGTAACAAATGTGACTGAAGCAAATTAATTTGAAACATCTGTTAATTTGTGGGAAGTATTTTCCTTCTTTTTGCCTTCCTCTGCTTTCATATTCCAAACCAAACAATGCTAGAATGCCAAAGACAACATAGCTGCTGTGGCGGATAAGAAGAAAATACTGGAAATCTCAGTGTGATATAACAATAAAACATGGTGTTTTGGTCTAGTAACAAGGTAAATTAACTCCCTTCTCTTTGTAGCTTGTAATGGTACAGACAGGGAAAAATACTTTAGAGCTGGAGAAACCAATAAAAATGGACAGTCTGCATTGCAGTCTGTAGAGAATCAAACGGTTCTGTTGCTAAGACCTTGGTAAATTAAATAATTTTGTTACTAAAACTGTAAACTAAGTTATTTCTGTGACTCAGAAGGCAATGATGCTACATGGTGTGAAGCAAAAATTCTCCTTAATCTTTGATACTAGTACGTAAGTGCAAATTTTGACTGCATTACTTGGAAAATATTAATTTGATCAGAAATGCAACTAATATGTTGAACAATAGGCTTGTTTTGTTTGTTTGGTTTTTTTTTCCCCCTTTTAGGTGGGTGCAGGGATTTATTGTAAATTTTGTTACTATATAGGAGAAGTTACAACAGGAGAAGTTAACTTATCCCCAACACATGCTCTAGTAAGGTCAGTGACCAATGACAATGCTTCTTGTAGAAAAAGTCAATCTTCAGAGAATTTAATCAAGATAGAAAACAAGGGTTGGAGGTATCCAATTCCTCTCTCACATACTCAACGGGACAAGAAATTTCTAGTCTGTTTACTTTGAATTTTAGTGAAGTAGCACCTATCCTCAAAAGCACTGCTATGTAGTTTTCAGCATAAATACCCTTTAGAAAAAGGTCCCTGTGAGAGTTTTATCATTCAGGTACAGATTCCTGTCTGATTATGATAAACTGGTCTTCATGATGTTGCATGTCAACACCTATGTCTGCAAGGCAGAGAGTACTTATTGCACATTATGACATTTGAATTGCCTATCAGCTGCCCATGGCACATTCTAATGTACAGCAGTACCTCTGTTATGAACTCATCTTTTTACAAGTTCAGGGTACAAATTTTTTACAAAGACTAATGAGCAAACAGAAGGAGATGTATGATGCATGCATCCTTTCAGAACATCCTTCTGTGTACCAGAGGGCTGATACAGAATAGTCTACAGTATGTGAAAGAATAGAATTTTGCCATCAAAGATGGGCTGGCACAGTATTTTTAAGAATGAGTTTATACTGTTCATTTCTTGTTAAGATGGAAAGGTGAGACACGTAGCAGCTCTTTCAGTGCATTTCTAGCTAACCCAGGAGAGTATTGTCAAGACTATCCTAGACAATAGGATATTTTTCTATAGCAAAGGTTTACACTAGTGCAGGTGAGCACACACTGATATGGCTGTTTTTGTAGTCGTCTGTACATACACAAATATTACTTGAAATATATATATAAAAGGCTGAGTGATGTAATAATAGATTTAAGAGCACTTATTATTGCAAACATGCCTTGAGAGAAATGCAGAATGTCTTTTACAGAAAACATGATGGTGAGCAGGTAGATAAGTCCCTATTGACTTGTGTGGATGTAGCTGCCATAATCATGTCTAGGAAACAAGTTCTGTTACTCATTTATCTACATGAAGTACCAGATATGGAATAAAAGCAATGGAGGCATGCAGATGGAAATTCAGTTCCTAATAGTGTAGCAAATAGGGAAGAATTTAGAAATATGGTATGCTGTAACTGGCATTGCTTGTGAGAATCTGTTACATTTACTTAGTGTTCCCTGTTGAAGTATCTGTATATATAACAACACATTTCTCATCTTTCCTATAATTTTCATTTCCAGTGAGTATTCCATGAATGAGGCTATATTTTATGAGTGATGGGGAAAAAAAAGAAAAGCTTTATGCTGGAAGTTAGCTGTAGAATCTGGAGAGATTGCAGCCAGACTCTTCTGATGGGATTTCATTCCAGCCTATACAGTCTCCTTGAGCTCAGTGGGGCTTGTAGCTAGTGAAAAAGTGCTCACTTCACTCAAAAGTTTTTGTCTTCAAAAAACCATAAGAAAATTTCCTCTCTTCTCTAATGGTAATTGGAATACTTTATTTAATCTCCACTTCAAGTATTAATGTTTAGTCTTTGAAGATTGTAAAGGTAGAAATCTTTGTGCATCTGTTCTGCATTCTGTGGTGAGTCAAATGGACTTGGGTTTCATGGAGATATTATTTGTTTATATGACTGTGCTGTAGTTTGCCCATTTTGTTTTCTGTCATCTTCTCGATTTGACGCAAATATTCACATTTTATTTAGAGATGTATTTTGCTTTCTTGGTGTTTGTTTGGTAACAAGCTAGGAGTGTTGTGAATTAATTAAATAATCCTCACCTTTCCCCTTTGGAAGCTAGTTTCTCTGCAATTATGTAAATTTCTTAAAAGGAGTGAATGAATGAATGAGAATTTTAGCAAGTAGTAACTTCCCAAGCTCAGTGATCGAGGAGACAGTGAAAAATGCTCTGCTGGACCTCCCTCAGACAGGTAAGGGCTCATTGAAAATGTGAATGTGACTATGAGATGATAGAGTTCAAGATTCTGAGATAAGGAAGCAGGGTAAAAAGCAAGATCACAGTGATGTTACTTTAGGAGAGCAGACTTTGACTCTCTGGCTTCAGAGATCTGCTCAGCAGCATCAGGATAAGGCCACAGGATAAGGCCTTGAAGCAAAGAGGGACCCAAAAAAGCTGATTAATATGCAAGTATTTGTTGCCATTATATTGCAGGAGTTCTATTGTCTTTCATTGCAAAGGTTCCATGTAACTAGAGTTTCGTTTCTCCTTGATGTTTCTTGTAGGCAGCTCCTCTAAGCACTGACTCATCCTTGCCCTCACAGTAGCCAACTGACTCCAGTTCCCCTCAGCCAACCAATCCACTCTTTTATAACACTCTTCTTCTTATCGGCTACAGGTGTGGCCTGTTAACATCGGGCCTGCTCCTAATCCTTAATAATTAACCCAGCTGCAACTCTTTAGGGGGTAAAATTACTTTCTATACTACCTTTATTTTCTTATATTTTATCCTCCTACAAGTATTACCTTGTTCAAGCTCAAGAGCAGACCATCTTAAAGAGTAGGAAGTTAGGAAAAAATGGCAGGAGGTTTGCGTGGAGTTCCTGTCAAAACTGACTCTCAAAAGCAAAGCGTATAGAAGGTGGAAGCAGGCATAGGCATCCTGGGAAGAACACAGAGACCCTGTTTGGACATGCAGACATGGAGTTAGGAAAGCCAAATCCCAAAGGCAATGAGACAGACTTCTGTAAGTACAAAAGTGACAAAAAGACCAGTAGTGAAAATGTGGACCTGCTGCTGAACAGGGCAAGGTAGTAAAGGCTGAAATACTCAATTCCTACTTTGCCTCAGTCTTCTAGTAAAGACTGTCCTTCAGGAAATCCAGGCCCCAGAGACTGGGGCGAAGACCTGGAACAAGGTAAATGTGCCCTTGGTGAAAGATGATCAAATTTTAGCAAACTGGACATACATGAGTCTGTGGATCCTGAGGTGGGAGGCACCTACAAGTGCTCAGGGAGCTGGCTGGTGTTTTTGAGTTGTGATTGAGTGTGAGGCCACTCAGTTATCTTTAAATGATTGCAGGGACTGAGAAAAGCTCTTGAAAACTGCAAGAAGGCAAGTGTGACTGCTATCTTCAAATAAAATAAGGGGGACTCAGGGGCCTACAGGCAAGTCAACCTTGAACTCTGGAAAAGTGAAAGAACAACTAATACTGGAAAGCCTTTCCAGGCACATGGAAGGCTAGAAGGTCATCAGGAGTAGTCACCATGGATTCAGCAAGGGGAAGTCCTGCTTGACCAACTTGATAAACTTGTACACTGAGTTGACTGGGATCCTGGACTAAGGTGGAGCAGTGGTATTGTCCACCTTGACTTCAGTAATGCTTTTGATGGTGTCTCCCATAAGATCCTCATAGAGAAGCTGCTGTAGGATGAGCACACAGTGAGGTTGGCTGACTTATTGAATGGCCAGAGCCAGAGGGTGTTGATCAGTAGTACAAAACCCAGCAGGAGGCGAGTAACTGGTGATGTGCCATGGAGATTTTTCAAGAGTCTTAAGTTTAACATCTTCATTAATGATCTGAATGATGGGGCAGAGTACCTCCTCAGCAAATTTGCTGATAAGTGGACTGACAAAGGACCTCATGTAGCTGCAAAATTGTTCCTGAATGTTGGTTGATTTTATAACAAAAATGCAATGGAAGTGCTAAGCACTATGCAAAGGTGAGCATTGATTTATACCATTTCCTATATATTAGTAAACATCGGAAACATACAAACTCATTTGTCAGTCAAAAGCCCTAGACCTTCTATATCTCCTTCCACTTCCCATCCTCCTGTCAAGTCTGCTTTCTTTCATGAGAGGCTGAATATGATGTGATACTTACTTTAAATTATTTCCTAAATAACTCTGTTGCTATGGCATCAACTGCTGCTGCTGCTGCTGGAATTTACATGCAGAGCACTCCAGTCAGGAGATTTACAGAAAAGTAATTTAAAATGGTCAAGTTTGTCAGCATTTTTGTAGCCCACCCACAAAGCAGTTCATTATGCATCTCTTTGCTAGAAACCATATGATCTGTTATGACAGGCACAGTTAGCAATATAATAAAAGAGAAAAAAAGGCCCAAGCTATCTAGTGTAGGGTTAAGTAATTTTTTTTAGTTCTTGTGGAATGTATTTTGCTGTTGTGTAGGAACAAGACCTCAGTATGATCAAATGATTAAGTGCAATGGCATTTTATGCTTTTGCTTACAAAATTAGGCCGAACTCTTTGAAAAAAAAGCTTTTTGATTTTTTTTTTTTCAAATGAAGACTGTTTCAGTGTACTACTTTTTGAAACATTCTGACATTGCTTTTGAAAGTGTTGTAGGACTTCTAACTTTGTACCCTGACATCTGCTTTCAGAGGTGAAGCCCAAGAATTGCCATGTTCAATTGATTTGCAGGAGTGGTTTTATATATAGACTGAAGAGAATATGAGTATCTGAAAGGGCTCAGCTTGTGTTCCTCCTTAAACTTTGTGGTGAGATTGAAGCTTTTTCCTGAGTAGTAGTAGTGGATGTTGTAATTTTTACTCTATGAGAATTAAAAATAAGAAATTTTTCACTATTTCACAAACCTTGGAATAAAAATCAACTTTAAAAGCCAACTGATTTGCTTTTGAAGTTTAATTACAGGTATTACATTGGGATGATTTGAAATTATATTTGGTTTAAAATGGAAACTCAAAGTACATATGACAAATGATACCTGGTTTAGGTGTATTAATTGCATGGCATATACTAAGCTTCATAAGAGGGTTCAGCCTTCCTTCCTTCCTTCCTGCCCTCCTCCCTCCCTCTCTCACTATTCTTTTAAGAATGGGTTAAGGTGTATTTTATATGTTTCTGGAAATAAATGCGACTGGTGACAGCACTGCATTCACACTGGCTGTCAAGAAAACTAGTTATGAACATTTGATCTAACAAAACAATGTTACTTGACCTTGTCATACTCAAAATCAAGCATAACACAAATTTATGCTCTCAGAAAAACCACTAATTACATCCTTGGTTCTGTGTTATAGTATGTAAAACAGAGAACTATTAAAATACAAATGGAGGACGTGCAGCTGTAATTAGAGATTTTGAAGCAGGATTTGAATTTTAAAAATGCATTTGCCTGTGAAATCATTTGCAACAAACAGCAGTCTATCCATGAGGCTAAATGGAAAATGCAAGTGAAAAATAAATGCATTCATAAGCTGGTTTTTTTTCCTATCACTATGTACTTCCCCAAAGTGAGGTGAAGCCTCAAAAAATATGCCCTAAAAATTTCAGGGCTTTCATTGCCACAAAGAATTTTCCTTGTATGGTGACTTTTAATGCCATAAAAAGACACAGCAAGCTCAGAGTTTCAATAATATCTCTATTAAGTCTGGAATAAAGCAGATCATGCTTTCACTTAATTAAGGAGTACCTGAAATTTGCTAGACATGCCTTTACTGAACATGTTTTAATTTATTTCAGTTCACAAGCACTTATTTATGAGGTAATGAATTGCTGAATGAAGTAAATATAGTATGATGCTTTATCAGTTTTGCTAATCAAAGTACTGAAATGACAGGATTGCATGGCAAATACAAATGCCTACTTGCAAAAGTTAAATGTCTTAGAAATCTCTAATTATACCCCTGTTCATTTGCTATGTATAAGAGATTCCAAAATTCTTCTCTGTGCAATCTGTCATTATACTATGCCTAAAATGAAAAGGGCAAATCTGGAAGAGTTTTGGTCAGATGTGGTGCCTTTGGTGGAAGTTTTGAAACCTGGTTTTGGCTGGGAATGGAAGAACAGAATGTAGGGTAATGCTGTACCAAAGAAGTCACATCCTAAGTGCTCAGGTCTTGGCAGTGGAACATTACTCTTGAACAGACTTGCTCTAGACTATGGGGTTGAAAGAATAGTTTGTAGAAAAAACAGTTTTGCAGCATGCAAATAATTGTTTCTGTAAACTTGCAGACTTCAAAAACTCTTGCCTTTTGCCATCTGCCTTCCCTTCCTGCTTTTAACTATCTCTGGCTTTACTGGCTTGCTTATAGGCAGCACTTTCAAAATTCATTATCACCATCAATAAATCTCTTGGAAAAAGTACTCAATATATGATTGGAGGTACATGATGAGGTTGTACCTAGGACTGGTACTACGCTGAGCAGAAGTGGGATTTGTTATCATTTTGTAAATTAATGTCTACATTGTTACTGTAGACATCATTATTTCTTTTTTCCTTGTAGGAGCAAAAGGGAAGTGTGAGAAAGGACAAGATTTCAATGCTAACACCATATTGACAGTGACAGAATACTAGTTGAGCTAGAACCTCAACTAGGGTTGAAAAAGGAGCCATCCTAGATGTTAGTTTACCTTAATATTAAGGGAGCTTCTGATCTGACCTGATAGGTTTTACACTGACCAAAAAAATCTGAGAAATAAAAATTTCCTAAAAGCTTGGTTATTCCCGAATCTTTTGACTGCCCTGCTTATGCAGAACTTGACTTTCTCTGCTTGGCAAGGAGCCTAAAACATGGCATGGTAATATTTTGGGTCACTCTTCTCCCTTCCTGCCCTCAAAGCACTACATTTAAAGACATTACCTATATCTTTTATTCTTCTTTCAGGTCAGCCAATTATAAAGTTTGAGTTCCATATAAAGTAATAGTAAGAACCTGTCACACTTTTCAGAGTTTTTTGGTTTTGCTTCTAGTACACATTATGGGTACTTTTGAGGAAGTTTTTGAAGGCTGCCATACTTGTTGCATGGATTAAAAGATTTTTTTGGTTAGTCATGGTAAATGGGCTCCAAAATAAAAACTCTACTCTAGGAAATAGCTATGCTTCCAGTGAGACAATCTCCTCTTTTCAGGTTTTATGTGTGGCAGCCTATTGGACAACTTGATAAATGGTATAATGCATGTTTTTTTACTGTTCCTGAAGGAAACCAAAGACTTGCAGTCTTAAATTTAGTGCCTTCAATGTGGAAAGCTCTGTGGAACTAGGAAGTGGCCATTGTCTTAGAAAACGTGTTTGGTTTTACTTGTCCAACTTAGAAACTCAGGGCTGTGCCTCTGAATCTAGGTGGTCAGTCAAGATTGCCTTTAGAGGAGGCAATGATTTTCTCTACTGCTGTTGCAAGGAAGGAATGTAAGAAAGAGGTGTTACAATTCTTAGTAAATTAAAAGCAATGATTAAAAAATAGGCTTTAACAGTAACTAGTAATTTTTGACAAGGTGCATAGATCTAACATTTTAAATACTTCTTCATGGCAAGACATGCTTTTATGAAGAAGCAGTTCAATATATGTGCGATTCTAATGTTTTTTAAAACTGATTTTAAAAAGAAAACAATCCCAAAAGAGTCATGTATGCTTTGCAATAATTATGTAATTATGTAAATGAGACCACTGCAGAGTTTTAGGCTGTAAAATGTCCAGTGCTGCTTGTCAGGACAAAAAGTGTGTTGCTGGGAAGAATATATTCCTTTGAGTATGGCACAGCTAGTGTCCTTTTTATGTAATCAAATAATTTTGCAGATTTCAAGTATCTCTAAAATTCCCTTAGAAAATAATGTAATAAAAATGCAATCAAGATGATGATAGTAGTTCTTGTGGAAATTTGTTGGTGGTAGCTTACTAACCAGAATTCTTTTTCGTTTGTAGATTGTGTAGTTCAAGTCATATGCTTTGCAGTCGTGTATATTTCAGCACAAGTCACTGAATACTAATGAAATATGTTCTTTATCAAAAAAAGCTTACATTTTGGGTGTTGAAAATTAGGAGACTTCATACATTAAAAATGGCCATTTGCATCAGCATTTTTATGAATCTTTTAAGCTGAATTTGGCTGACTTCAAAGGCAGCTGTTCTGTTGATTTTTGAGTATTACGTATCCTTGAATGCTGTAAGGCAGAGCAGCATTATAGGCAGAAGATTGGAACAAAGCCACAGCACACCAGAGCAAATAGGCTAAATGCTAAATATTTTACCAAATAATCTTAGTGCTGTTTAGCTTTCTTGTCCTGAGACAAGGATTTCTTTTTCCTTTCTAATCCATTAGGTTAATAGATATAGATGGTTTCTGTTTATTTAAGTTTTAGACACACTGTGTCCTTCTCACAATCAATCAGTTTAGGGTAAGTTTGCAGGGTACAAACCTCACAGTGCCCAAAAATGCTGCATTACATTTCTGCACTCATTACAAATCTGGGTAACAATGTAGGGACAGTTTGTTCTGTGGTTACACACAGCAGCAGCCCACGTAAGAAGTAACTGATTTAAAAGAAAGGTGTCTGACCTAGTCCAGAGCATGCAACATTAAGAAACTCCCTATCAAACCAGGTTTTGAAAAAGAGTTCTCAATGTCTGACAGCTGTTTTTATGCACTAAGAGCATATACTAGAAAAAAAGGTGACTTGCAATTTCAATAAAATTTCACAAAATGCCAAAACACAGGTTTTCTTGGAAGAGATGGAGAAAGGAAAGGAAAAGGATGAGACTTGCTTAGGTAGTACCATGAGGGAGAAATTTTGTCCTTTTATGAAATATGAATTTCCATGCCTTATCATGTGTAATGGTAATGGTATGTTGAGTCCAAGTGAAATGGCAAGCTCTCTTCAGAGCATGGTAAAGATAGCAGAAAAATCTAAAGATAAGAAGTGATGCATTTCAGAGAGTCCTACTGTTTATTCTAAGAGCAGAGAGAAGCTGTGATTAAACTCTTGCTTAAGCTATAGATGACCCAGTTAAGGCTTTGCTTGTAACAGAAACTGTAACTTTAATCAAGCCTATATATGAAATCTAATTACATTTCAATGTGTATTTAAGATTGAAAATGTATTTGTGCTTAGCTGGGGGGCAACAAGTTGCAGCTTGCTATAGGCAATTTTGTTTGTGGGTGGTAATGAATGTAATAATTTAATTCTGTTTGCCTTATATTTTAATTGATTTAAAAAATTCTTATGTAAGTCTTCATGTATTTTTACCTTGTCAAAACCACTTTTTATCATCTTCCTCTATCCACAACTCTTTGGGGTTTTTTCTATAGATATGCAA
Organism: Zonotrichia leucophrys gambelii; assembly: GCF_028769735.1. NCBI lineage: Eukaryota > Metazoa > Chordata > Aves > Passeriformes > Passerellidae > Zonotrichia > Zonotrichia leucophrys. Next base: position 59,971,128 of record NC_088172.1, read on the forward strand.
ACTGTAGCTTCCTGCAGCTTGATTTGGCTTTGCAGACAGGGATTTCATATTACAGGAAAATAAAGGGGAGTAGAAGAAACTTCCGCCTTCCTGTAAGATAATTTATTTGTAAGGAGCTATATTATTGTTGGAGGTTTTTTCCAGTGAAGAGTGGAACACAGTGGTTGTTAAAGAGCAAAATATTTTACTTTGAAATAATTTATATTTGCTGCTTATAAAAAAATATCTAAAAGTGAACTGAAAGTACATTCACACTGCCTTCTAGTAAAATTAGTGAGGGAGTGGAAATGGCTTATCACCCTGAAAATATAAAATTTTATCACTTGTCATTAGACTCACATCCATGATCTTCGTTCTTACCCACTGGACATTGTTAGTTTAATGAAGTAGTCTTACATATTCCTTGTATTTGCCTTTCATGGAAAGAAATTTTATGTGTCAGATTAGAAGTGTTGGTGTTACAAACATCTATTTATTAGAAGAAAATGTATTAAATGGTTACATTTCTGAATCAACCAGAAAGCTAAATTAGAGCCTGAAAACAATACACAGAAAATATCACTCCTCCTTCCTTTTCTCCTGTTCTTTGTCCCTAAGTTGCTTTTTCTTTAATGAAAATTTTGTGAACAAAAGGAAAAGTCAAAGCTAGTAAAGAAGATAAAACAACTGGAGATAGGGGAATTGATGCAGAAGAAAAATAGGGTGGTCCAATTGAACAAGTGAGCAAAAAAAAAAAAAGTGTGTGTCCATGTCTTCCTGCATTCAGAAGAATTTAAGTCTTAAATTCATTTTAAACAGGACTCTAACCATGATTTGTAGGTCTAATAATTTTCCTACCTCTAGCACTTTTTCATTGTCTGCCATAAGCTGGAAGTCTTAGCTTGAACTACCTGATCAGGAGATGTGAAGAATAACATGCTTCTCTTGGTGAACAAGAGCTAATTCTGGACAAAGCATGTTTCCCTATATTTCTTTGTGTAAAAACTAGGTTGTTAGCTGTTTTTTTTGGTGAGGGAGACCCCTGTTTTAAACAATGCTCTGCTTCTGGCCTGTTCTCTAAACAAGCCATGTGACTAGAAAAAGAATGAGTGATTAGAGTTCTAAGTGTGTGATGGCTACCACAAGTGTCAGATGATCTGGCCTACATTATGCCTCTTATCCCATGGTTCAGACTTGCTGTGTTGCTGAGTGGGGGCATTCTTAAAATTATTGCTACATTTATAAAAGCACTTACTTTTATCTCTGGTTGTGATTAAAAACCAGAAAATAATTATCTCCAAAGCAGCGGAGAAGAAACTAAAATTGATTTAGTGTCCAAGGCCCCAGTAACTTTCCAGTCTCAACTGGTAGGTGCTCTTTTATTCTGATATTCTTTGTTCTAATTGAATAATGTTAAAATTCTATTAAACTCAAGGGAAACAAAATTGGTAGAGGGTTTAGAGCACAATTCGTACAAGGACCGTCTGAGGGAGCCAAGTGTGTTTATCATGAAGAAAAGGAGGCACAGGGGAGACCTCATTTGTTCTCTACAACTACCTGAAAGAATTTGTAGAAAGGGGGAGGTTGTTACTGATTCTCCCAAGTAAAAAGCAATAGAAAAAGAGGGAAAAGTCTACAGTTGCACTTGGGGAGGTTTAGACTGAATATAAAAAAAAAAAAAATTCTTCACCTATGGGGTTGTCATGTGGAGGCACACAGTTTGTGGTAATTGGCTGAGCCTCATCCCCAATGGGCCCCAGCTGTGAGCAGCAGGTGAGCAGCACTGAAGGCAATGAGAGCTGGAGTGCCCAGGGGCACTGACCAACCACCAAAGGGAGCAGAGGGCCCACAGTGCAATGCATCAACATGAGGGGTATCAAAGGTTGGGCTAAACAGCAGGAAGGGTCAATGCTTGCAGTCTTCTGAAGTGATGTGGTGTTACTCTGTTAGAGCAGGTGCTTGAAGCCTTCTGAAGTGGTAAGGTTTTACTCTGCAAGGGCTGATGCTTTCTGAAATTGCATGATGATACTCTGTGTATTGTGGTGGTCTCAACTGTGACACATGCTATGATAGTCAAGCATTGAAGCAGACTGCCCAGGGAAGTAAAGTCTAAGTTTAAATACTCCTGGAGGTATTTAAAAGATTTGTAGAAGTGCCTAGAAGGAACATGGCTTAGTGGGGGACTTGGTAGTGCTGAGTTGATGGTTGGATTTGATGATCTCACAGGTCTATTCTGAGCTAAATGATTCAATGATCTGAAAAATCTGGAGATTTTATCATTAAATTGTATTATGTTTTTGAGGATTTTAATTTTGCTTGTTATGGCTTATTGTCAGAAACAAGGCTTCTGCTCTTTAGATAAGTACCTTTGTTCTGATAAGCACAATTAGGCAATTGTTATTAATGCCAACATCAGCAGCTCCCTCCTGTGACTGGCAGAAATGACAGAATTACATTTATAGAAGAATATTTGCTGGGGACATGCTTAAGTGACAGCTCAGTAAAGATCAAACAAACTATATTTTGCTGAGTAGTTAGTGTGTGGGCTTCATTGGTCCTAGCTTGAGCCAGCACATATGGCCTATATCCTGTCTTTTTCCTCTGGTCCCCCCCCTTCCATGTTTCCCTTGCCCTAATACATAATATTCCAATATATAAGAAATAGTTAAGTGTTGTCATTTTTTATTTCCATAATCATAGTAGGTAGTAATTATTGCAAAATGGCAGCCATTGTAGAGCTCCAACAATCCTTGCTCCAACTAGAAAATTACAAGGTGTCAGTGTGGCACTTTCTGTATAATTACATTGATGCTGTAACCTAATTTTCAAACTTTGAGTTTGCAGTTTGGTTTTTTCAAGGGTGCCTAAAAGTCAAATATTTGAGTGTATGTGTTCAGATATACTGCTGTTACTACAGCATTTAACATTGTGTATGGTAGCATTTCAAAATGTTTTTTTAAGCTTTTAATTTTTTCCCCTCATAGAAAGAAACAATAATGTGACAAAGGAAAGGTGCTTGCTGAATAAGCATTCATTATTCCTGTACTTATTTCTCATTTATATGAATACAGGAATACACACAGGTAGAAGGTTTGAGATTTCTTGTCCTTATTCAAAGACAGAATGTTCTACTGTCTGCCAATTTCAAGTTTTGGTTGTCCTGAAAGACATCTCTGGCAGAAATTAGTCCAAAAGCAGAGTGCAAAAGTGAATAGAACTATTGCTTAGCTCAGGAAAAGACTACTAGTTTGAATTCCTCAAGATTCAAGGTTATGAATAGGAGTGCCCAATACAGCCCATTAGAGATCAGGGTAGAATGGCCTCTGTGACTGGCCAGGTTTCAGACTGATTTCTATTCTAAATTGCAGGAGTTGTTTTAATATTACCGTAATAATTATTTCATTTTCTTTTGATTCTTGGAGCTATTGGCTTTTCTGAAATATTTTCCAACAGAAGTCTTTAGCACATGTCGGCATTTGGCACCTTTAGTTAATTGGTTTATTTAGTATAGTTTTATAAACAACTAGGAAAACTTTTTATTCTGGGAAATACCAATCTGTTTTAATAAGCAGTGCTGTAGGCAGCTCTGTTAGGCAGATTTTATCACTGAGCACTGTCCACTGCTAAGCAGAATGGTAGTGACATCTTCCTATTTTACTAAATAGAGTTCCACCTTTTGGGAACCATCAAAGCTGTAGAAGTTTCTTTTGTCCCACTGTGTTAATATCATAAAATATCATAAATTAATTTTGTTCTAACCTTGGCAGACTCGATGAGGAGTGCTCTCACCCCTTTGCTCTGTTAGGTAACTTTTACTGTAGGACACAGGCAAAAGTACAGATGATACCTGGGGTGATGTTCTTTGGTATCTTAATTTTTTTTCCTAATTTACTGATAAATGGATGTTGCTTTACATATGTAGAGCTATTCTGTGTATCTCTAGCGTTGTGTTGTCTCAGCTCTGGAGATAAACACTCTAGATATACCATGATACTTTTTGTATCGTGATTTGATAAGGAAGATGCTTACTTCCTCTACTCCTTTGCTGTCTCTTCTTTGCAGACAGTAAACGTTATTTTCATTTATGTGGCAGAATTCATTCCTGATAAAATGGAATAATTCCTTAATAACAAGGATGTAAATCAGTAGGGATTCACTGTGGCTTTCCATGTTGTTGTTAATGAGGTGCAACTTTCAGGACCTCTGGAACTGCTTCAAGCTCCCTAATACTGTGTGTAGACTTTCATCATACTGACATCTGAAGTCAGGGTGTTATATTTGGTTATCAACACATTCTGCTTACACATATAACACATATTTAAACTGATTTGGTTCTCCTGTGGTATCCAAGTCATAGAAAGTCTTGCTAATCTGAGTCTCACTATCACTGCACTCCAAAATCTTGTACTTCATTTTGATGCACCCTTCTGTGATCAAACTTTGTCATCTCTGAAAAAAATGTTTCTGTATAATATCCAAGTGAATGATGTAGGTCTGAAGCTAATTTCTGTTCCTCCAAGGATGGTAAAGTTCCGTCTCTTGTTGAAGCTATAAAAGTGTTCTTCCCTAATTTGATATTACAGCAAATTAATTCTGTCAAAAAATCCCGTGAGCTCAGGTTTCTGTTCAAGAAGTCAAGGCCTAGAGCCCCTTAGAGGTTCATAATAGTTTGTTAGATGCTGTAGAATCTGAATAACTGTGGACTTCCACAAAAATCAGTAGAATTGGTTCAGGGATTAAATTGGCTCTAAGCTTCCATGACCTGTAATGTGAACTTAATATTATGTCTAGCCCATTTGTAACTTCTTTCTAGATTTTCTGATATCTTCAGATTGCCAATTTACAGCACCTGTTAGCAAAATCTCTTCTAAAGAAATGGATTGTGAATATATATTTGAATAGACCACTAGATTTTATACTTATTGAAGGCATTAGGAACTCTGCTTGAGTAAATCCTTTGCTCTTTACCCTAATGATTTTTTTTTCCAGTGGAACTCTCCTTCAGTTTTGCATGCATAAAGTAACTTGCATGCATAAAGTATGAAAAATTTGTCCCTGAATCCTTAGAATGCCTAGGAGAACACAAACTGGCATCTCTGTCTTCCCACAGTTCTTGTTGGCATGAGATCCAGACTGAGATTTCTTTAGGTTTATCCTCTATACCAAGAGCCAAGTAAACAGAGAGGTATGAATGTTCCTGTTAATGTAGAGCTGAATTTAAAGCATATGTTCTACTTTCTGGAATTAAAAAAAAATTCCTTTTAGGAACTACTTTTGTTTTTGACATCCCTGAGATGTTTGAGCAAAAATGGTTTTCATCTACCTTGAGAGACCTGGAGAAGGATGGTCAGATCACTTCAAACTGTAGCTCACACTCAGGCTTCTGTTTGTTTGAAGATTGAATTCAAAGTGATTTGCAATGAGTACAAACGTCCAGTTCTTGCCAAATTTGCCTCAGTTCTCCAATCACTTTTAACACCACCTCCAACACGATTTAGAGTCAAAGTTATATTTGTTCTGCAGTCATACTAAGATTGCAGTGGGTAGGTAAGGCTCTTCTGAATTTGGCCAAGGCTGCTAAGAGGCTGCTGGCACCCTTTTGTCAGGGATTATGGCATGTTTTTTTATAGTTGTTGTAAAAATTTTGGGTTGCAGTTGGGAAACAAAAAGCTTTTTTTAAAATGATACGTGTCTGAAAAAATATACATTGTGAGAACATGCTGTGTTGAATACTGAGAACTGTCTTATGCATTCCTTGCAAGACAGAAAGGTCTGCATCTGGAGTTTTCATTGATTTCAGATTAAAATGTGAAATTGAGTTCTATACTAAAAGCTTTGAATATGAAAATGAGTAGTGGGATGTCACGTCCTTCCTGCTGATAAAGTTTTCAAAGCCAAATCATAATATCTAAGAGTTAGAAATAACAGGCTTATTCTTTGCATTCTCATTCTAAGATGTAGGAGAGAGATGGGTTTGCTTGAAGAGCATATTTGATTAACCATGAGACAGTTAATGCTGATGCTGAAGTGAAACTGAAGAATTCATTGTTCTGAGCTCTTATGTCAGGCTTTATGCAAATTCAGGCAAACATGACTTCAACAGCTTAATTGCAGTTTATGATTTTAGGTCTTATTTCCTACCAGAAAGCTATGCTAGAATTACATTTTTTTATGCTACAGTATCTTGATTTTCTACACAGATAGTGTGGCAAACTCTACAGCTGCATAATTGAAAAAAAAAAAAAAACAGGCTCTAGTATGATTTGTTATTTGATTCTGGCTCTTCACTAATTATACCTATGCTCATTTATAAAACATTTAGAATATGTCCTTCAGGAAAGTATGCATATTTCTTTTAATGTGTTTTGTTAGATAACAAACTGTCTTTTTCTTCCTCTCTAGTTTTAATACAATTTTTTTTTGAGCTGCTCTGTCCCTACCTACAGGTGTACCTATGGAAGTGTAGCTGCACAGGGTGAATCCTACCTCTCTTATGCTGTGCTCCCATGAAGTTTGTAGCTGTGTCTCATTAAGTCAGATAAATGAAGGCTGCTTACAGTATGAGGGATAATTGGGAATCTGAACACAATTTTAGCATAAATTTACCTCTGTCAGACCATTCTTATGCCTTTGATTATAGGATATGGAATATCTTCAGCAGATTAATGCCTGTAATTAAAGAGCAATGTTTGAAACTGGTGAATCTGTTCATCAGTGTTTTGTTCCACGACATGGCTCCAAGCATCCTGAACAGAAAGCACCATATGCTTTCCAGTAGGAATTGAAATTTGTCAGTGTATGTAGGTGCTGGTGAGTTAGAGTAAATAAAAATATGAATTCAAGTTTGATAAGGGAAACCAGCTGTGAAAACCTGTGAAGTATACTCAGGTTTGAGACGGCTTCTGCCAGGTGTGTCTGGCTGTAAAAAGACAGCTAAAATTGAGTTGTAGGAATAGGGATTTTTTTTTCTATTTTATCTTTAACAACATTGAGAACTTAAAAGTAGGAGAATTATTGCGTGAAATTGTCCCTGAAATAGAGATATATCAGATTATTTTTTTTTTTCAGGCTTAGTTCACTCCATGCAACACGATGATGACTAACAGATAGCACTCTTCCTGGAAAATGTTATTTGGCCAAAATGCTTGTGTGATGCATTATTTAGAGGTAGGAGAATTTACTGAGCAGAGACGTTTGTATCAGCATGAATATTTGACTCTGGTTGAACCCATTTTTAATTTTTACTGGTGATGGGATTAGACATGATCATCCAGCTCATCACTGGGCCTTCTCCCACTTTTCAGAAGATAACTACAGGCCAGTTATAAAGTTCTGATGAGCTCTTGAAACAGTTCTTCCTTCACCACAAAACACACTCCAGCACTTCATAATAAACTGCATATGCTGCCAGATGGTAAAAATGTGAATCTTCAAATTTTTAAATAGTTTAAAATATATGCTGTCTCCTTTCTCCCTTATTTTTCTCCTTCCTTAAGGTTCTTGCTCACTTCTTTCCCACACCTTCCCCCATACTTTATGACTTCACTCTCAAGCACCAATTCTTCTTTTTCCACCCCTTCACCCAGCTGCTTCTATTGCGCCTCCAACTCTTTAATTCTATTCTCTGCTTCTTTGTTTTTGTCTTTTTGCTGCTCTTCTAATTTGAAAGCTTTAAATTATTTCCTACATTTTTAATCTGACATTGGAACTTTTCTTCCAAATTGTCTTTATAAGGTTCTCCATGAGTTGCCCATTCAGAGAGAAATTAGAGGGGTGAAATTAATGCTTGGCACCGTCCTCAGGTGTCCAGTGGTACTTAAACAAGATTGTATCAGTTTTTGCTTTCTGCTTATGGAGATGATATAACACATTTATTGCTAAACTCAAAGCAGTTCAGTACCTTTAATACAGAAAACAGATGTGTTTTCAGAAAAAAAATTCAAAAGGCTAAAAGACCACTCCTTGAAATGGGTCTTTCTCAGTCAGTGCTCTGCCTTTGGTCTATTTGTACATCCACACCAAGTAAAAGCAATTCTGATGGTTGGAGCTAAGGTCACTTCCAAATTTCAAGGGACCTAAAATACATTAGCTTTGTTTTGAATGAAATTCTCAAACTTTGGCTTTCTCTGATTATATTTCTTTTGCAAAATACAGCATATCACTCAGATCTCAGTTTTCTCATCTCCCCTCCATAAATCCTCTGGGTTTTATACATTTGGTGCAGTGCATGCAAACTTTTACCAGTCTAAAGTACCCATTTTAGTGTCAGCCTTGCAAGTCTCTTGGCATATTGGGAAATGTGAATCACTCTTTATGTAAGGAGTATTTGTAAACACAGAAAACCCATTGAATTCAATAGAGAGTGTATCACATCTCTTGTTTTAGGTACTACTATGGTGCAGTGAGGAATAAAATGCCTTGAAAATAATCTCTATCAGTGTTCTGTGAATATTTGTTTTCAATTTCATATTAATTGGTAAATATGCATTTGTTCAATGATTTCTTACCAGTTTGGAACATGAATTGCTTCCTCCATCCCTACTCAGCCATCTCAGCCTCACAAATAAAGACCTAAGTGTAGCTCAATTTTTAATAATCAAACATAAATTATGACAGGAAATATTGTTTCATTTAAGGCTCATTCAAATGGTTCAAAATTATTGAATATTACAGCCTAGGTTTTAGTGATTTAATTTGACTTTGAAACTTAACAATGATGTAGGCAAACCCAAAATATTTTAGACTTTTTCCAAGCTGCCTTTATGCAGGGGGAGAGAATATAAGAAAATAAAGTTAGTATGGAAAATAATCTTACCCGTAAGGAGTTGCAGCTGGGCCGATTATCAAAGGTTAGGAACAGGCCTGACTTTAACAGGCCACTCCTGTAACCAATGAGAAGAAGAGTGCTATAAGAGAGTGGGGCGGCTGGTTGAGGAGGGAACTGGAGTCAGTTGGCTGCTTTGTGAGGAAGAAAGAGTCAGTGCTCTGAGGAGATGCCCACAAGAAACACCAAGAAGGTATGGAACTTCTGTGTTAGGAGACAACAGTATGGAACCCCTGCAATAAGATGACAACACCTTTATGTTTCTGCATAATAGAAACGTGACATTTTTTTCCTTTCATTTAAGGACTGAAAATACATTTGAAATCTTGTCTCTTTCTTCATGGGAAAGGAAAAGTCTTGGTCTAGCTCTTGGAGCAACTGATGAGTTTTCCGTTTAACTGTATATGTAGGAGTTGGGACTTGTATGTAGATTTGAATGGGAGCGGGGATCTTTTAGTGTGAATGAAAAGAACCTGATTCTCCTTGTTTCTGTCTTCATGTCTAGTGTCCCATCTCCTTAGCCAAATGAAGGCTGTGTGAAACCCTGACGGAAACAAGATGTTCTTTTGAGCACGTTATACGTTCCAGAATTATAAATTTAGGACTGCTGGATTTTTGCCTGAGGAAACCTAGACAGACATGCAGGTGGATGTGTTGGAGAGTACACACGATGTAAAAAAGTTTTACTAGGGATCCAGCCGCTATATATACTCAGTCAACCCAGCTGCTGGACTGCACTCAGTGGGTGGAATGATGCTGGAATTGCTAGAATGCTGCAGGCCACGGCTGGGGCTCTAAGTTAACTATAGACATGCAGTTGATTTAGTGCCTTCAGATTCTCTTTATGGTCAGTTCTGATAAAGAGTTACTTTGTGGGGTTAGATTTTTTTTTCCAGCCAAATGTAAATGTTCTCTTTAGCAGAAGGAAAATCGCACCCTAGGAAGATTTTTGGGCTAAAAAGAGGTCTCAGAAGGATTGGCTTACAGGCAGATGTCTGCATTGCATTGCCTGATGGAACCGATTCAGATGTCAGCAAATCCAATGTGAGTGTATTCTCTCATAAGAGAGGGTCAAAAGTTTTGTGGTCTTTGTACCCTCACTGCATTTTCCAGGTCCAGCCTAAACCCAGTTTTGTCCTGTTGCTGTAGCTGAACTTGTTTGAGGCAAGAGACTGCAATAAGAACCTGGTATGAAGAGTAGAGAATAAGCCTGCATCAGAGGGAAGTGTTTTTCATATGAGGGATGTATTTCGAGGCTTAGACAATCTGTGGCTTCCTGAACAAGTCCTTCAAAGAATCTGTTTGCAGAATAGAATAAACTACATAACTCAGGCTTTAGTTACATCGTATCAGCAATTCAGAAACATTGAGGGGGAAAAAAAGGGGTGAACAGAGTCCCTCAAGCACTGCAGTGTGCAGGGAGCCTTGCAGAGGACTGAAGGAAGTGCTGTCTTGGTTTTCTAGAAGTGTTTTTCAAGAACTGAGGAAAGAAAATATTTCATTATTCCTTTCAGTCCTCAAAGTGTTAATGGGCTGCTAAAATACCTCAAGGCTGATGGTGGGAAGGATAGATATTTTCCCTTTGACAGCTGAAAATATTGTTCCTGTTTTTTTTTTAGACCTGTGCAATTATAAGTATTAAACGAAGTAGTGTGGTAAACTTGTAGACAGTAGGATTTTAAGTTGGTCTTGATTTTGGTAAGGAGTGGGTAATTTACCTCTTATGAAAATCCCATTTTCCAGCTGAATTTTAGTGCAGAGGTTGAAGAGTAGATTGTATTTAATAAAATGCAGACCAAATTTAGAATGGAGGTTGTTATATCGTGTCAAAGGATGTAGACTTTTTAAAAGCACATTGCTGTTGTTGACAGCTGTATAATTTCTTGTCAAAAGAGTTGACAAAACCCAACAGGACCTGCAATGTCACCTTCTCTCCCTTAGAAGAATGCCACACAACCCTGCTTCACTTAAAGATTTGTGGTTAAAATGCACAGATGGTTAAAATAATCTCTCCTGATGATTTCAGGAAATGAAATGTAGATGAACAAAACTTGTCTGAGCTTTGGCAAGGCAAGGGTTGGAAAATCAATCTGTGAAATAGAGAAAATGTCTGTGAGGTCAGTCAAACTCGGATAAGATGTGAATCCCAAGATCATGTGTAAGGATGTTTGAGGTGGGATTATACCTGGAAGGCCCTGTGCAGTGTCTGTGTGCACTTCCTCACTGCTTTCTGTGTCTTTTCACAGGCAAAAACATTGCTCTGTGTCTGGCTGTACAAAGATAGCCTAAGTAATATAAACTGTGACATTGGCTAAGCTCTGAACCAAATGTGAGGCAGCTATGTTTAATTTGAGAGTAGTAGCATTCTAAAGGCTTTAAGCCATGCTCTGTCAACTTTAACAAATGCAATGTACACCCTTTTCCTTTTGAATGGAGGGTATATTTTATGCACTGATCTCTGAATCTTATGCAATTGAGGCTTTTTCTTTTTAGTGCTCATATTTCCCTTGGCGTTTCTTTGTATTTCATGCTTTAATTGAGGAAGGGTTTGGCAGAAGGGCCTGTAGTTTAATATTACTACCCAAGGAAAGTTTTAAAGGGTTTGTATTTCATATTTTCCTCCAGAATCTTTGTTACAAGTGATTTGTAGCTGGCAAAGGAAATTCCTTCAGCTGACTGGTTGGACAGAGATGTGTGAGATGGGTGTGTATCTGGGAGACGATGCTAATATGAGGTAATACTTTTTTCATAAGGAATTGCATCTTGTCAAGAGAAATTTTATTTGGACCTGGGCATTAGTTTTCCTCCTTCAAAGGAGGTACCTTAAGATTAAAGGCATCTTTTCTACCAAGAAGGTCATTATTATTATCATTATATCTTTAAATCCTGTATTAAGGTATGTTTTTATGGCAGTAGAAGTATGTCTGAAATACTCATTAGACATTGTAGCATGAAATCATTTTCCTAACTAAAAAGTATCAGAGCAGCGAGCAGATCCACAGAATTGCTTGTTTAGGCTGAGCTGATACTGACCCTTGGCTCAAGCTCATCTATCCTGTCTCCTGCTGGGATAGTGCTTAATGACACCATGCCACTTTCTTTCTTATGTGGGCTGTGTCTCAGAAAGAGAATTCAGACTTCTGCAGCTCCTAAATGATTATATTTTTTTTTATCAAGTGAAATAAAAATAATGAAAAGTATTGTTTAGCAAGTTGGAGGATGCCAAGGGAACACCTTTTTTTGCTTCTTGAGGCTTCTTGTCAGGGACATCATTTCTGTCTGGTGTCATTAACTTTGATTGTTAGCATAAGTTAATGATAGTTAGCCGTACAGCTAATCATCAAGCCTCTATAAAAACTGGTGAAATACATCAAGATTAGAATTGTTTTGCCTGTATCTCTGAGAAGTGTTTAGTATCGTTGGAGATTTTCCATAATATGAAACAAAATGGAGACTAAATCTCAAATGGAGTTTTCTTAATAGGTAAAAATCCTCAAGGAAGCAGAACATCTTTAGGGCAGGGTTTTTCTTTCTGAGATTGTAAAGCGAAGTATGAGAATTGCTTGATGACTTTTTTTTTAAGCATTTCAAGATATGTTATTTCTTTTTTTGCTTATGAAATGAAATCTAAAATGCTCCTGAGCGGAACCTCAGTTATACTCTGAAAACTGGAGCTAATGGGCAGCCTGCCTGCTCGCACAGCACTTACTGTGTTTCTAACTTGTTATTGTTGTATCAGATGACATGGTGTTATTCTCAGAGTGGCAGTGTGGGCTTTAGGGAACTTTCTGGTGACTGGAAGATAAAACCATCTTTTTTTTTTTTTTTTTTTTTTTTTTTTTTTTTTTTTTAATTCTAGATGCACTTGATGCCATTAAGTACCAGAAAATAGTCTCTCTTAGAATGAGCTGGAGGTATTCAGAACCTTTCTCTGTAATGCTACATATTTTGTGGAAGAGAATCATAAAGGAGGTAGAGGAGAAGAAGATCTTATTAACTCACATGCATGACCTGAAAGGAAAACCATCTTTAGCACCTCAAACCACAATCTTACTCTTTTTGCAAGCAACAAAAGAATTTTTTTGAATGACTAGATAAAGTCGAATCCTGCCTTCTGATAACTTGTTTTTAATGAAATTTGCTGGGGTGTAGTTATCCCTTGAGATTACCTGTGCTCAAGAATTGTGATGCTTTGTTTATACTCGTGTTGGTTTTATAAAGCTAAATAGCAGCATTATCATGGGAGGAGGGTTAACACTCTTTTTGTGAGGCAGTCCTATTTAATATTTCAGGTAGTAATAACACCACTAATAGTCTCACTATTGTCACAGTAGGAAGCCTCAAGACTTTTGAACTACCAGTAAAAGCTCAATCTAACTTGCTGTTTACTTGAAAAAGTCTGTATTGGAATGCTGTCTTGACAGTCATTTAGTCTTCTGACACTATTTATTTATTTATTTATAGTACCATTTTTTTTTCTGTGACAATAGTCCTTGACTATCAAATCACTGCTGGAATGTGAGCAAATCCTTACAGTTCTTTTGTGCAATGATTTTGTCCTGGTTGTTACTTTTAGGTGGTAACTAGATGGATGCTATCTGGAGAAGGATTTGGGCAGAAAGGTTTGTTTTCTGGGGTAGGCAGCACAGATCCCTTGGGAAAATCCCCTCTGGGGGTCCTTGCAGCACCTTACACGTGGACTGCAGCTGAAACTTGCTTTGATGAGACAAAATGCTTCTCACAGTCAGGGATGATATAAAGCTTTGAGTGACAAAGTCTCCACACAGGGTAGCAGGGGGTAATGAGAGGAGACCTGTGCAATGAAATAATTGCTGTGGTCCCCATCACATACACTTTAGGGACATTATTTCAGTCAGCCTCTTGTCTGGTCCCCTGGTACAATGGATAATTAGGAGCATATTTTTGTGTTTACCTTAGTGTGAAAATAATTCAGCTGATCTCCTGTGGGGATGCCGCTTCATAATGCGAGATCTCCCTGGTTAGGTGGAAAGCTTGCATTGGAAGTAGATTTGTCACCTAAACTGGTGCACTAATGTAGATGAGTTCACAGGGAAGCTAATCATCCTGTTAGGAAATGCCAGCAAGAAGTACTTCACCCCAAATATCTAAGCCTTGGGTATGGTAGATATAATGTAATTTCCACAGCTATTGATTCACTGGCAGCTTCTTAATGACAGTATTTGGAATTGTTGAAGTGTGAATACTATCTAGATGTGAAGCCTTTTAAAACCATACTTAATAAGAAGCTTTCTGGAATAAAGTATGGCTTTCCTTTTGGAGAATGTTGAAATTTTAAGCATATCTCTTAAGGAAAATTTATTCCTTGAAAGAGAATAAAAACCTCAGAATAACTCTAAAGGAATGTAGTAAATGATTAAATTAACAATTGCAAAAGATTCTTTATTCAATGCATTTCTGTAAATTTTTGTGATGAGTTCTGTTACTGGACAAGAAGGTTCTGAGAGTGTTTGATTTTCAATTGTCTTTGCATTTCGACTTTTTTTCTTTTTTTTTATTACCCCATCTTAAGCTATCTGTGGGTAATTGCAAATGCAAATTTTCTTTGAAAAGAAAATTTTCATCCCGATATAAGAAACAAACTTTTACAGTAAGAACAAACTAGAATGATCTCCCAAGGAACATGGTGGAGTCCCTGTGACTAGGGATTTTCAAGATGTGACTGGACAGGGTGATGAATAATCTCATTTTAAGGTTCCCTTTCCTACAAAAGTTTGGCCTGGAGGATTTCTTGAAGCCTCTTAGAACCTGAGCTGCTCTACTTTTCTAAAATGTGATGTCAGTTATTTTGTATCTGTGTTACTGGAGGCTCAGTGTGTTCTATAGTTGCTTGAGTAGCAGTTAGCTGGAGTTCAAAATTTTCCATCAGACTTAAACACAGTGAATTGATGCATATAAAACTTATGTGGGCTTAGACATTTTTGTAGTTACAAACACTTTTACTGAGCAATTGAAGTATTTTTCTGGAGTGTAAAGCTTTATTTTCTCACTCCTTACACTGAGTAATAGCTTTGTCCTCCTCTTGCTCCCTCGTGTAGCTTAGTCACCCAGGAGTGGCTCTCTGAGCTCTGCCTCTCTGCAGGGTGAGCATTTCTGGGAGCTGTTGGTGGCTCTTCATGTATGGCTGGGGAGGCCGTAATTTGTGGTGACTTTTAAGTGTCTGTTTTGAGGTTGTTGGTTTTCTGTAAAAGATTCACCTGTCTTTCAAGTATATCATATTTGAAGAATGGGAGGAAGGCAAAAAGCCTTCTGTTGTGAAGGGGCTTTGGTGGAGAGCAGGTGTAATTTTTCTTCTACACATTAACTTCTTCCAGCTATTAATCTTCTTTCATGAGAAGTTTCTCTCAGATGTGTAAAAATGCTTTCATGACTTTGTACTGTTTTAAATCATGCTGAAGTAATTAGGATATAAAATGGCTGTTCCTCTGTCACCTCGACCTAGGCAGCAAAAAAACAGTGTTTGTTTGCCATTTGTTCTGGCAGGATAATGCATTCTTCAAGAAAGAAGGGGAGCTGAAGAATAAAAATAAGAGTTCAAACAAGGCTACCGAAAGTGTTTCAGAGCTCTGTCTTCACTACCAAACCAGCATGACTTATTTTAGGAGAGTTAGGAAGCAACTTGGAGGTGATATTTAACAAGTATGTTTAGTATGTGTCATTTTCCCTTACTGTACTCTCATCTTAATGCACAACTGCTCAATTGATTGTAACTATTTTGGATCTCGTGGCAGCCTTTTGAGGGAAAATGAAAAGACAGTGGCTTCTTTTGCTTTTGTCTTCTGATATGTGAATGATTATCTGATGTAATGAGATATTAGAAGACATAGGATGAGCTAATTTTACCTTATACTTGCATTAAGATTTAAGTTTTGAAATTAACTGGGATTCTGAGTTTCTGGCTGAAAATGAAAAGAAGGGAGGTGATGGAAAAGAATTTCAAATCAGCAATGAATGCATAGAGCAGACACCTAAAGGGATAATGTTATAAATATTTGAAATCTGTCTCTCAAATATGAAGACTAGTATGTGTTTTCTAAAAATTATCTTGTAAGTATTATTACTGGTTTCTTTGTTACTGCTCCCTCCTCCCACTATTCATAGTACAAATTGCCTAGTATGGTACTAAAACCTGGACCTGAGCTCTAGTACTTGCAACATATTTCTACTACTCAGCAGGAGCAGTTCAATGAGTTTAAGTTGCAGATATTCCAGGCCCAATTTGTATCTAACCAGGGTTGTCAGCTTCTGAGAGTAGGATGTTTGATTTTTGTGCCCGTGTGAAAAGGAAAGTTTCTTATTCCTGAATATGTTGGTGAGTTCAGGTTGTAGGGGTTTTCATTATTTTGGATGGGCTTTGGTATTTCAAAGCTAATAGAATTTTTAATCAATTTCTAACCAGATAGTCGTCTTTTCTCTTTCCTAGAAACACTGAAATGTAATGTTTCTAAATTTTAGCATTCTCCCTGTATGCTAAAGTTGCTCAGTGACATTATGAAGATAGCAGCCAAGGGTTCCTGAGGTTCTGAGTCACAGTTCTGCAGTAGGGTGCCAAAATCCTTACTAGACTTCCCAAGCATGCCTGATCGCAAGCTGAGGCTCCTGGGACTTCTAGGCTGCCAACTCTGTGACAGAAACTCTGGCACAACTTTCTTTCCTGTATCTGGCAAACTGCGGGCGCTGGTGTCCTCTGCTAGATGCACCTGGCACACTTTTCCACAACCCAGAAATCTCATTTTTGAATATCTCATGGCATGAACGGTCTGCTTGCTGTATGTGCCCTACATCTATGGATTTCTTCATTTCACCTGCAACCTTTTGTGCTGAGAGTTTTGAAGAATGTCTTGGAGGAAGTCTTCTGGCAGGAGAAGACCTACTTCTCTGTCCTCATTGTTCTGCAGGAGATGTTAGGTGTTAGAGAGTATCCTTTTAAATTAATGCATATTTTAGGATGCCAGGTACATTTTGAAATTCATAGTTAAAACATAGAATGTATTCCTGGAATTGTACCAGAACTTTTTCAACAAAAAAAAAAAATCCCAAAAAATTGTGATTGAGGTTTGGATTTTCAGAAAAAAGACTGGAATAAAGTACTCATGAATATCAGTTACATGCACAACTACCTCTTTTTAAAAGCTCCCCCTAATAAAACAGTACTATGTGAGTAATATACATGTTTTTTAAATGTCAAATGTAAGGAAGCAAATTCATACACATGAAGAAGCTCAGAAATCTGAATTAAAAAGAAAATAGTGAAAATAACTAGGAAATTACAGGGAAAAATGTTAAGAATGTCTATGATTATTCATTTATATCACTTCAATAATACATGTTATTACATATCTACTATGAATTTTATGTCTTACCAAACTGCTACAATTTTGATGTTTCAACAAGTTTTCTCAAAGCACTCCATATTAACTTAGGGCTGATAATAATTGTTTCAGAATAACAAACATGGACTTTGAAACAAGAGCATAATGTGTTATGGCTGTTCGACTAGCAGAACAGTAAAAACCCTGTGTCTTTCATAATGGTAAATTAATAAAATGTGTCTGTTCACATAATGGAGATATTTGGATTTCATTTTTCAGTCAGGCTTATATTGTTATGGAGCAAAATGGCTTGGATCTAGCATCTGTCCTAGCAATTTTTTCTACCCATGCACACCAGCAGTCAAAATGCCTGGGCTCATTTCTATGTATTTGTGGGTGGAGAAAAGCTAACAAGGAGAGTGTTCCAAGCAATGTCTGTTTTTTGTTTTGCTGCTGTTATATAAAAGGCCAAAATAATATTATGAGATCATCTGAGCATCTTAAATATGCAAATATGGGTTACTGTTACCTAACACTTGCTGTTTATTTTTCTGTGATTACTTGTTAGTTTCAGGAGGATTCTATTTTGTAGAAGAATGCCAAATTTTAGGGATTTGCTATAAGCAGCACATTTAGATTCTGTGTATTTTTAATGAAATAATGCAAGTGTAAATTTCTGTAGCTCAGTGGACCTTATTACTCTTATATTTACTTGATTAAGTAAAACATTGAGTTCTCCATAAATTTTGCCTATACCCAATGTGTCAGTGGGGTTTCTGGCATCACAAATCAGTTGGGTAATTTATGCTGGTGATGTCAAAAGTCAGACAATAAAAATAATAATATATGGAAGTGAATTTGATTAATTCAATTTATTGAATTGCTTATTTGAAACGTTTAATTATATCTGACAGTTATACTGCTTCAAAATGTGGAACAGGAGGAGTCTTTCTGTATGTCTGGAGAGCACCTACTGCCTTGATAACAAGCTACTTGGAAGAGATGGTGTTTGCCCAGGAGTGCTGCAGGAATTCAAGTGGTTAATAGCTATATTACTACTGGTGATGTGCAGTTTCTCATTTAAAATTTTCTTGATGCCTAGGATTAGAGGATGGTTAACACAATGCCAGTGTTTAGAAAGGACTTAATGTGAAATCTAAAGAACTGCAAGCCCGTAAGTCTCTGTTCTATATATTATAGTACTAATTACTTAAAATAGACTTTGTGAACCAGTGGACAAACGTGATATAGGTGCATTAGATACCCTTGGGAAGTGTTGGCAAGGCTTTTGTGAAAGGTGGCCTGGCATAACCACTGTTTTGGAGTTCTCTGAAGGATTTGGCTCATTGTTGATGAGGGTGACCTGAATGCTGTACTTGGACATCCCATATAAAGTAACAAAATCTGGCTTCATAAACAAGATGATTTTATGGAAACAAGGCAGTCAAGACCCAAGTGGGAAAATCTTTCCTTTGACAAAAAGTCAGTGGAAAGCCAAAAAATGAGAATAGTAATAAATTATTTAGTTTGGTGATGGGAGGAGGGAGAGAAGACTTGCAGGGGTTTGATCTGCATTCTGAGCTATTCAGCATATTTTTAAATGACTTGGAAAAGGGGACAGTGTAATGACAAGTTATTGTGGGACTAGGGCTAAGGCTAACTGGGCTAACTGTGAGGAATGGCAGAGGTATGTTAAAACACTGTCTGACTGGTTAAAGAAAGGGCAGGTAAAATTTAGGTAGGTAAATATCAGCATCTTTTTACTTCCATCAATTCATATATGACATGATGGTTTCCAAGGTGGTCCTTTCTACACAATGAGTTACTATCTAACAACGACAAACACCAATCCATCCTTGCAGACACTGTCACGGAAACATCAACTTAGTGCTAAATAGTGGTAAAAGAAGGAAACAAAATGCTGGTAGTCATTAGAAGAGAATGCAGGGCAAAGCAGAACACCAGGGCAGTGTTGCAGAAATCCGTGATTTGTCAGCATTCTGAATTCTGTGGAGGTTTCTGCTCTTCTCAACGTAATGAGGAGAGAGTGGAGAAAATTAAAAAATGTTTTTCAGTTGCTATCATTATTATTTCTTATCAGGAAGCTTGTTGCTTGTGCACTCCATAAGATGAAATCACAATATTTCACCCAGTTTTTAGTCTCTTACAAATAGGAATTCAAGCTACTGCTTCCAAAATATGCCTAGTTTGATACAAATTGTAATATGCATCCAATTAATGTTATTTTCCAAGCAGTTTTTCAGGATGCAGCTGAATCAGAGCTTAATGACATCAGCTGGCTAGGTTCCTGTGAACTGCAGTGGGCCTGGAATCAGGCGTCCCAGAACAAATTACAAGAGGGTTTGGGTTCTTACATAACAAAGCAGCAAAAAATAAGCATTGTGCAGTTTTGCCAAATGTCCATTGGATGCACTCTCCCCTAAAAAAACTAATTCTTTATGCCTGCATCCCAATTTATAAGGGGGAAAAATGGCTTTTTAAAAAAGCTTTATCACTCTTCAGATTTTTCTTCCTATTGCCAATATCTGGGTGGGATATTGTAGGAGAATTCAATAGCAAAATATGTAATAAGGAGTAAGATTGAGAAGGTTTTCTGCTCTTTCTTTGTGTAAGAAAACATGTAGCATCTTGAAATGCATAAAGAGATATATTGCAGAAAACTATTTCCATTAAACCACTGCTAGTTACAATCAAGTTTTTGCAAATCTCATCTACTCTTCGTGTTATCATCTGCATATAGGGCAGTTTCTCAATTTTTCTATTATTTGCAATTTAAACTTGTATTTCAATCACTGGCAGGAGATATTATTTTTAATAAGTATAAGCAGATGCCTTCTCTTGCTTTTGGCAACTTTAATGGGGTGGGGGGTGGGGGGAAGATTTGCTAATTAATGTTTTTGCCTGCTGAGACGTCTTACCTTAAGCAAGCCCTGTTTGTCACAGTTGTGAAGCAAATGTTTTGTCCTGAGGACTAATTGGCAGGCTAGATGGACTGTGACATTCAAAAATATGGAACAGAAATCAAGAAAATGGAATGCAGCCAGAATTTTAGACACTTCTGTGCATTTAATATGAGGTAATCTCAGTGGTTTTTCATACTGCTTACAGCTTCTAGGTATTTTAAATTGCAATGGATTCTACAAAGGTTTTCTTTTATTTATTTCTTTTTTTTTCCCCTCCATTTAGAGTAAGCATCTGATTTAAAACCAAACCATTTTTTTCAGAAACTACTTAATATTTTTTTGAAATTGTGGTATAATGATGGAAAATCAGTTGTGGTTTCAATATACTCACCCTTGACTGTTGCACTATATTTGGGATATTTTTTCCCCTTCTTCCTTTAGTTTACTGAGAAATTTAATAATTGGCTGTAGTGGGTTGATGCTGGCTGGATGTCAGGTACACATCAAAGCTGCTCACTCCCCTCCACAGCTGGGCAGGGGAGAGAAAATATAATGAAGTGTTCATGAGTTTACATAAGGGCCTGGAGAGACTGCTCATCAAATACCATCGTGGGAAAAGCAGGCTGAAAGTAGAGATAATAGTGGGATTTGTTGCTAACAAAATCAGAGCAGGAAAACGAGACCTTAAAAACCTAGACCTTAAAAAACGCGTTTCCCACATCCCTCCCTCTAAAAACAACACCTCTCCCCACCCCAGGCCCCCTTCCCAGCTCTGTCCCCTCCCCCAGTGGTGCAAGGGCATGGGGGTTATGATCAGATCATTACCTGTGCTTTCTGCTGATGCTCAGGGAGAGGAGTGCATGCAGCAGGATGACATCAGGCATTGGGGGGCACCTGCTGCATTGTGAGGTGCCTCCCACAGGAGACAGTTTGCTGAGAACTTTTCCAACATGGCTTTGTCTCATGAGCATAACTGGTATTATAAATACTCTGCTCCCACTGACTCCATTGTGAATACTGATCCCATTCAAAAAAATTGAACCTTATTAAATATTTGCTTAAATTTGTGCATTCCTTTTGTTTTGTCTAGACTTGTCCTGCCACTCTCCCTTCATTCTCCATAGGTTTTATATTTTTACTTATCTGCTGTGTACACTGTTCAGAATCAAAACTCCTGGTTGCTTGGATTGTGGCAGTGCCCATAAACCTCAGCCAGGATCTGCACCTTTCTGCGGTGTTTGACAGAAGAGCATGCTGTTTTTTCCCTTGGGGAATCCTCTGACAGTTGCATCCTGGAGGTTACTTATCCCAGCAACTATAGGCTGGGTACACATCTGACAATTTTCCTGTGTGCTGCAATTCTGTTATATTTTGTGATAGCACACTAATGACCAATATGAGTGCAGAATACTTTGCTTTGGCTTTAATGGTGATATTGAGATCAAGTTTAATCTCTGGTAAAATAAATTTGAATTTGAAAAGAACAAATTTGGTGTTCTTCATCATTTAAAAAAGCTGAGAAAAAATCCAAGCAAACCAAAGAAACCTGTTGTGCTAAGAATCCACAAACCATGAATGGAGAAGGGGTAGTTTGCTCACTTGGGGTGTAGACTTTAAATCACTTGTGCTCCCTCCAAATTTGGGCCCTCTCTTTTCAGAATACTCCTAGTGAATGCAGTAAAACAAATCTTTTATGGATTAGTTGCAAGTTAATTCAATGATTGGCAAAGAACATGCTAGTTCAAGTGTAGCCATACTTCCTGTTTGCATTTTCCTATGCCGTTGGCATATTTTATTAAAGTATAATCAATCCTTTTTATCCCCAGATGCTAGCCCTTTCAGTGTTTATAGTAATTAGAGAGCAAGTCTCTAAATTTACCTCATCAATGTCAAACAACATTGAATACCTATTGAGCTTTTAACACTATGTCTGTAGAACCTGCAATTGATGTTTTTTAGGAAATATATGGGTTTTACTGTGTTTCTAAGTGTTTGATTATTTGATCCTTGTTTAGACTCAGTTGTGAATAGTTAGCCTGAATGACAAATTAAAATAATATAAATCATGAATAGACCTTAGATGAAACTTTTTTAAGACTAAAATGTTTGCTGAGAATTTAAGGTATGGGTGAAATGTTGACATGAAGGGAAAAAAATTAATGCTTAGTAAAATGATGGGTTTTCAGTTACTAATAAATGCTGGTATAGTTATTTTTTTGCAAAATTTTGTTTGTGGGACTTTTATTTAGCTGACTATTATGCTTTGTTGCTTTGAAGCCTAGCATTGCTAACACGAATTGTATCAGCATACCTACTGAGGCTGCCTTATTCAGCAGTGATAACTTGTACCTTAATCTATGATTTTCTGTAGCTATGATTTTGTGAAGCAACAGGGGCATGATAGAAACTACGTAATATTAGACAGAAGCAAGATGTGGACCAAATTTGAAAAGCTTCCTTAAATTTATCTCTCCTTAAAATAGTATTTTAAAGAATTATGTGGGATCCTGTCATACCTCACATGCCTGAGTGCTTCAGCACCTGAAATGCTGCTGGGGATTCAACAAGCTCTGTGTTAGAGACTGCTATAGCTTTGTGGACATGTGTTTTTTCTAGTTTTCTTGGCCCTTTAAGAGCTGTTTAGGTGAGAAAGGATTTTTCTGTCCTTTAATATATTTTAATTTTCATGTGTTTTTCTCACACCAATTTTCAGTCTGTTATTGCACCGCTGCCCTGAAAGGATGTCTTGCTTTTAGATTGACTTGGATGATAGATTTGTGTGCATTAGCAGTAAATGAATATATTGCATATGTAATATTTGAATTCTCTGCTACTCACATGTTTTGTTTGGGGCTTTTTGTGGATTTCCTACTCTGCATTATTTGAGAAACATGAAGGTGCATTACTCAAAGCCCTAAGTTCTTCGACAAAATTCAATGTGTATACAGTAAAAGAAAATCAGTTTCACATTTTTAGTCATCTGTGGGCTTTGAATTGTATGGATTTTAACATGTAATGTAACTTAGCAAAATCCACCATGATCCATGGAAATATCAGTGGCTTTTTGATCATCAAGCCTCTTGAATACTCTTTGTGAGGTATGGGAATTTGCGAATGGCCAACAAACATTGTTCATCTGGCCTATGACTGATGCATTCTGCTTTGTTTTCAGAAGGAGTCCAAAAAATTAGTGTTCAAGGCCTTGGAGACTTGATTTTTGTATTTAAATAGGGATTTAACCTAGCTGAAGACAAAGGGGCTATTGATAAAACTAGTAACAATGATGTATGTGTTAAAATGAATACACAAAACATTTAGAAATATCCTTGTGCACTTTTTCTTGGATTGTTGTCGGAAATGTTTGGTTCAGAGAAGAAGAAAATCTTGTTTGTGTTTTGATTTTTTTTTTTTTCCAACTATTAAAATCAGGCTTGGATTTTGGAATGTGTTCTGTCTGTATGTTTGATAGCAATTTTTAATTAATTGAAAGAAGGAGTGAGATATTTGTTTATCTGTATTTGTGTTCTTGATAGGAAATGTTTGACGCTGTTCCTTCTTTCTCTTTTATTGCTTTTCCTCTTGAACCACACCTTGTTGCCTTCTGGTATGAAAGAAGTATTTTTTTATTAATTCCTTCATTAACTGCTGAAGTTTAGCATGGCACTCTTAGGTGAACTGAAGTTTGCTTCTTTTGGACACCTTCATATTTTGGATGAAGTTTTGAAAGTCTGAAAGGTTTCTACTCATCCAGAACAGGGTATAGATGAAGAAAATCCTCTGCACGATTTTATGGGAAGGCTTTTTATAAAAGAATGAGAAATTATATATCTTAAAAATTATTCAAAAGACTGATATAGCAAGTGCTTATATTATCTCAGAGATTACCTTAAATGCTTCTGTAGAGTTTCAGTATGTTCTAACTGAAAGTTATATTTAGTACTTTAGCATTTTCAGTGTCATTTAGAAGGTTAATAAATTTGGAAACTGTATCAATTGCTTCCCAGAAATTGCAAAATTACTCTTTCAGTTGAGACTTCCAAGTACATAATGTTCTGAGACTAAATATCAGTATTTACTGATAATAAACCCGATAAGAGGCATCTTCAGTGGGCAAATGAGAGAAATAAT
This sequence comes from Zonotrichia leucophrys gambelii, assembly GCF_028769735.1. NCBI lineage: Eukaryota > Metazoa > Chordata > Aves > Passeriformes > Passerellidae > Zonotrichia > Zonotrichia leucophrys. The sequence continues at coordinate 59,995,334 of NC_088172.1, forward strand.
GACATGATAGTGCTAGAGGTAAATGACTTAATGAAAATAATTTTTCAAGAACACCTTTGTTCAGTTTGAAAAATGGGCTTCATTCAAATAAAAAACCAGTTAAGTTACCAACCAGAGATGGTATCAGACTTTTTTTCCTTCTGTAGTGTTTTGCCACAGGCAAATGGCATCTGATGATTACAGTGGCAAGATTGCTTTTTCCCTAAGACAATTTCTCCTGAAACCATGCAGAATTTAGTTTAGATTGTTTTCCCACTTTGTTGCCAGGAGATTGTAAATGACATGAATGGTTAATTGAAAATACTGTTTCAAAACCTTCTATTCTGCATTATGTGTTTACATGTTTTGAAGGGATTTTTACCTTTAAATAGTGTACACTTTTCATTACTGGATTCAATGTGATGGATCTGAACGTGTATTTGGAGACAAAGCCCAAACTAATTCAGAGATGTGCGTGTTAACGAATGTAACTCCCGAGTTTCGGTAATTCTTTGTGAATGTTCATTTTGTTACTATATGGGTCATGTATGGCTTTTTGTAATGTTTTTGATAAGACAAATTCTATAGTCTCTAAAATATCTAACCCTGAAACACATCCTAAAACTGAGACTAGCAGGTGATGCCAACTGGTGTTCTGCCAGTTTAGCTGTTACTGATTATATGGACTAGATCAGTGCGCCTCAGAATAAATCCATGGTTAATCAAAACCATGAAAATCCTTTGCAGTTTTTCCTTCCCTTATCTCAGAAAGGTTATATTTAAAGCTAAAAAATATTCCACGATGGATGAGAAGTATGCTTAAAGGTATGGAATGAATTACTTGCTATCAGTCCACTATTAAATTTTGCCAGAGCGGTTTTTTGTCATTATGAGAATTTGTGCTCATGCGTTATGAAACGGCAGAGCTTATTGGTTACAGCAAGTACAGATCACTTGTTTCCGTTGTTGAGACTGTGATGTCATAGTGTGACATATTAGAAGCAGTAATGCTTCTCATGGGATAAGTTTTGACTTTCTCTTGACCCCAGATAACAAATAGTAGCATTTTTTTTTTCCTTTAGTGTACGAGCAAACCTAAGTATAAAGATTGTGTTAAAAATCTCCTTTCCAGAATGGGGGTGTTAAAAGAAAAATCTGCTGTTCCCATCTGCCTGGAATGTGTCTCATGCTTACCTTAGAATGCAAAAGAAATTCAAAATACCTCTGCAGTACCTTCTGTTGGAGACTCACTTTACTTTCATTAAGTAACTGGAATTATATGACTTGAGGGGGTTAGAATTTTTCTCCCTTCTGAAAAAACAGCACACAACAAAAAAAACCTATTTTTTTGTACAGATTAGATTCAGAAAGTTTTTAAGCAGTGTTTTTTTAAAATAATTTTACAGCAGAGTTTGAGTAAGGAAGTACTTGTAGCTATGTAAAACTGCAGTTCTGTCTATCATAGATGCACATTTTATTTAAAAATTCCTTGAGTGGCAGCAGAATGGAAAATAAATAACAATGGAAATAATTATATAATAATTATATAAACAGATTCTGCACTGTGTATTTTCATGTAGGAAATATAAAGATATGTAGGTGGTGACGTGGTTCATGAGGCATTATGTAGGAGGAAAAACTGTGTTCATAGAACTAAGGAATATGTGATTAGCTGTGCTCACACTGGGGATAATGTGACATGTAAAAATTGTAGTAGTAAGCATATTTGATCATGTGTAAAAATTGTTCTCTGCGTCATGCATTTTTTCAAAAATGCAATTGATTTATCTCGACTGCATTCATACTAAACTATGGCTTGGATACCAGCCTGTGCTCAGGGGTTGGAGAGGTTTAGGGATTGAGAAGAAAGCCCTTAAGATAAGCCCAAGAATGTTTCTATGAGGACATGGGGCAGGGAGAGCATACCAAGTGTGTCCTTGTCCTTGCCACATGTTCTCTCTGTCCCTATGCCATCTATAGCCAAGCCCCTGACTTGTCACCCAAGATACAGCTTGAAAATCTTATATCCCTACCTAAGATTTATTTAGGATTAATAAAACCTGGAAAGAAAATTTTTGGATCACAAATTATGTGGCAAGGAGATGAATCCTCAAGATATTTAACAAATTCTAGTGTGAAATTCATTTTCAAACTGGCACTTGTACAATAAGCAAGTAAATATGGCACTCAATCAATAGAAAATTAAATTAGAGAATTAGAGTGGATCTTAAGAATTATCTCAACTTTCCTGATTGTCATGAAATAAACAAAACTAAACTGCTCAGTATAGATTTAATAAGTACATGAACTATTTTGGTCGAGTTTGTATTACTAGAGCCACATACATTGCCTGATGGGTAAAATTGCTTTTGAAGTAAGTGCTGTAGAAGTGGTAGCCATTGATAAATTGATCTCACTTTTTCTTTAGGCAACTTAATACTTCCCACATTGAGTATAAGGAGTTTATCTATTAGCACAATCTTAAGAGATTATCTTTGAAAGGAGATATAATTTGCACATGAATACTCAGCTTTCCTAACAGATGTTTAGTGGAAGAGAAAGATGCTACCTGTATGACAGAATGATTTGTATGATACTAATTGGCGGCTTAATTTTGACAGACAGACAAAAGGATGCTCAGAAAATGTGGAGAATGTTGGATCTGAGGGACAGCTGTGCTTACATGCTGGAAGAATCTTCACAGATGTGAATTTATGAAACCCAGTTTAATGGCAGCAAACCAAAGACGCTATGACTCATACAAATTGAAATCTGCTTTACTTATTCATCACTTTAGCAGGTTTTTTTTTGGACATGTGCATTAGTTAACAAAGACATGGACTATATCTGGTTACAGTGAGTTACTGGAGCTTTTTCTGAAAAAATGCTGCCAATTTTGCAAGAGAAATGCGACGCTAGGGTGGGTTACTGAAATTTTAAAATCTGTAGAATATAAGAAAGGCCTAGGAGTAGTTACTTTTCATAATGCACTACAAATACTCTTTTAATAACAAGCACCAGTTGGAAAATATGAAATTAGTATATACTCAAACTCTCCATCTGACTATTCCGATGATCAATGATTATGTAACTGGACCATGCTGGAGTCTACCTTTGAAAAAAGTTCTAAATTTCATAGTGGTTTATAAATGTTTTTATTTAAGCTTGCAAATGTATTTGAAAAATACTTGAAAAACATAGAATGATAGAATAATATGGCTTCTGACTTCATGCTGAACAGTTTCTTTTACTGGGCAGTGGTGGAACTCAGCTGTTTTGTGGCAGAGGATTACTGCAGCACTTTGTAAGTTACATTAAAAAAGAAAAAAATTAGTTGTATTAGTATATTTCTGCATAGACACATTTATTAGAGGTCTGCACCTGAAATTTTTAATAGCTTCACAATTTGATTGTGCATCTAATTCCCTAGTCTTGAAATATAACCAATTTAAGTCCTCAATACAGATATCTGCTGAATCTAATAAACTTACATGTGATTTTGGTGCCAGTAAATTCTGAAAAAACCTCAGTCCATGTCTCATTTGCATGTCCTTGTATTTTAGGTAAAAGCTAAATAGTGTAAGTTGTTTCTATTTTTAAAATTCTTGTAGTGTTCAAGAGCTAATAAATTGCCATCCTGGTTCTGACTAAAATAATCAGACCTTAAGAATAATATGTATTTTATTGGCTTTCTTTGTAACTATTTTTCTACTAATTTTGAACTCAGACTTTTCTGACCTCCCCCTTGCCCATGCCAAAAGATCAGTTCTGTTTAGTTTCTTCTTATCAGTTGTAAGGGACTAAATTTGTGTGGCTTCTTAGCAGTACATATGTTTATTAACATAGTCTATTCAAACATGGTAGCTAGAGGAAAAAACTAGAAACTGCCATCCCCTAGCTGTAGACAGCAGTTAGTCATACAGATGAGGAAATTTTCTTCAATGTGTGGAGCTGCATGAGTACTGAGTGGCCAGCACAGGAAATGAATAAGAGCTAAGGAGTGCCTCTTTCTCAAATTAGTTTCTTCCATTAGCCACTGATTCTCCTAAATTTTGCAAGAATTTAACACTCAGGAACTTTACCATTGAGTAGAATGGCTAAAACTGTCCCTTGAATGTAGGAACTAATAGGACTGAATGAAAGGGAAAAAAATATCAAATAGGTGATAATAACTTCATAGCCTTGATGTTTTTTGGAAGCCAGCTACAACCTCTCTCCCTTGCTGTCAAAGTTAGGAGTAGCAGTGTAAAGCACTTCCTCCACTCTTGTCCTTGGACTCTGAAGTGGCACTTCAGCTCTCTGCTACCAGTAAAACCTTTTTTTATGGTTCCCACTGGCTGAAGGGCAGGAGTGGGACATACCTTTGACTCTCAAGCTAGCATTCAGTTTTAAATGTAAACCATCTTCTTTGTGGTAACTGCTGTTATTTAGTTTTCATGGTTTGTCTTTCTTCCTTTACATGATCTTCCTTCCTTCATGCCTGTCTGTCTGTGGAGCACAGGCCAACATCCTTGGTCCTCTTCTTCAGTGATAAAGTTACAGAATGATTTGGTTGTGATGATTTGAACTACAATTAGTGTGCCAAATTGATGGTGTTTTTCTATTTGAAACTAGATATTCTTGTATCCAAACTAAATCTGTTTGTCTAACCTACATGGTCAGCTGGATTTTTAACTAGGAAAAAGATTTTTCTTATAAACCTTTTCTTAAAAATTGTATTAGCTCCTGGAGACCTCAAGCTAACCAATACAAATGTCTTCAATTCAGACTGACTGAACCTAGCCATGTTTTCTAGCACAATATTTATTTTATTACTTTTTCTCTCCAGCTGTGCAGCACTAATCCAGACTTTGCCTAATTATACATGTTATTGAATACTTCCGTCTCTGTTTTGGGAAAATGCAATCTAGTCCCACTCATACCTTTCAAATGCTTTTTAAAATTCTGCCTGTTACTTTCACTATGGATACTTTTTCTTCATTTACCTCTCCCAGTCCAAGTTCTTCAAATATTTCAGATTTACAAACCCTTTTGTCTCAAAATTTCAAATTAGTTTATATTGAAGTCTTTCTTTCACAGCAAGGTGTTGCTACATTTTCCTGGCTCATTAGTGGTGACAGATCTCGTTCCCCTTTTGTTAAATTTTGAAATGAGTGCTTGTTTGGAAGCACTTGTTTAATGCTCAGTTAATACTTGGGCACTCAGATTTCCAGCATCATCTTAAACTTTTTGTGCACTGTTTTGCATGTGCTTATCCACTCATTTAATTTTGTAGCATCTCTTCCTTTGATGTTGTGTCACTCTGGGTTTTTCTCTTCGGTACTAACTCAAAACTATCATGGGTCTGTAATTTTGTCTTGCTTAGGATGTTCAGTTTGAAATATGCACTGAATTTTCAAAAGCAAATGTGTCCCTTATTTTGTGGTATTCCAAACACATTTTGAAAACTAGATTATCTAATGTTTAATATTTTTATGCAAAAAATGCTAATTAAGAAAGATTGCCATATCACAGGCTTTCTTGAGTGGTAAACGTTTGACTAGAAACAACAAGTATCACTTCACAGTGTTTGAAAATGTATTAGCCTCCAAGTTATACAAGTTTGTGTGGGTATATGTCTGATTGTTTTCTTTTTGCTGTGATTGCTGTTGAAGCAGAAATAAAAGTCTTGGATAAGAACAGGAAAAGGTACATATCCACAATAATGGTACTGTCTTATCAAAAACGCTAAATACAGCAGATTTTTGGCTCTTGACAAACAAGAAATGTTTTCCAAGTCAATACTTGTCATTAGACATAGAGATAACATTAGAAATTCAGATAAGTGTAATGAAAACATAAGGGGATTGAATGCATCTCTTGTTTGCTCTTCTCACTGCTGCAGCCTAATTCCAGACTGTAACTCTGTAGACAGGAAATTTAATTTAATTAAGGTAAAGTGAGGCATAGCATTATAGAAAGAAATATTGAACTTCAGAGGAAAGAAATAGAAATACAGTTCGTTTCTTGACAAGAAGCTGAAGAGATCTCTAAACACTGCAGTTCTCAGTCCTTTTACTGGCCTAGGAAAAGTAAATGGCTGTGGTTATATTTAAGCACATTACTGTAGCACAAAGTTCTGTCTTTTCATTAATCACATTATTTTGAAAATCAGCTAGCAGAATATTGGCAGAGCTTCACATCAAAATCTGCACCACAAAGTTCATAAGGATGTTTGAACATTGGTCCAATTAAACCTAGAGCAACTGATGCACTTACTGTCTCCCTTTCTTAGGATTAAACTAGACATGAACAAACATTTCTGTTTATATAAATAAGATGGCCTTTGTTCTTTTGCAACACTTGCGTATTCTCAGTAGCATATAGCCTCCTGGAGTTCTATTTCCCCATGTCAGTTGGAAGAAATAGTTAATAATTTCTTGTCATTACCGCACTAATAAAAGCTGTTCAAAGAAGTTAGTGTAGAAGTTTCTCCACAGGTGGCATTAACAGCAACTTTGCAAGGACTTTTTCTTGGGAATGACAATACATGATAGGAAAGGATTTCTAGCACAAACAATACAATGGTTTTCAGAGAGAGAGGGTTTAGTACACAACCCTAGACTAAAAGCTGCTGATTTGTTGCCAGATTACACAGGGATGCAGAAATCTTTTGCGTGCATATTTTCAGACTGCAGGCATCAAAGGAGTTTGTTTGCTGAAATGCTGTACCGAGATCTGATCATAGCAGTTATTAATTACTGCTGGTTTTGTTTGTGGGATATACCCTGCAACTTTCTCTAAGCTCCATGTCTCGCTCAAAGTGAAATTTAAGATCTTGATATTTTTCTGAGGATATAGCACCAGTGTGCTTTTCACAGTCAATCAATGTTTTTTCCCTAAGCTTCAAGGCATTGAAAGGAAAATTTCAATCAGTCTCAAACAAATTGTGAGAAAGGAGACCAGGAGTCTTTATTGAATATGCAGGAAAAAAAGAAAACAACAGGGAAATTTAGTTAATACAAAATGCTATTAATTTGCTTTATGAACTGGATTTCTTTTGTGCTGGGATGTAAATGAATGAATGTATCTGTGTTTTTCCTCCCTGGTTTTTCTTGAATTAAATTTCAGCTTGTCTGCCTCCAGAAGTACTTCCCAACTGACATTTTCCAAACTTTCTAATTGACATGATGCTATTCTAGTTAAGTCCCCATGGTAACCTTTTCAAAGTCTACAAGTGGAACAGCAGTAAGATGGAGCTGTCATTGAGATGGTGAAAGTTTTTCAGGCCCTTCAGCATCGGGGAAATAGCACCATATAAAAATGTTAGTGGCATGATTTGAGTTACCTTTTTTACATAGAATGAGTACTTTGGTTTCAGACAGATTCTGGGCATTGGATGTGGACAGAGGAGAAAATCAATACCAGCTATGTCAACACTTAGCATTATTTTGAAGCTTGAAATGAGTTTAAAAAGTCATATTTTTTTAGGATGAACATCTGTGCAAGAAATAAAAGATATTTGTCTAAGTAAAAGCGCACATTTTTTTCAGAACTTTAGCTCCTGCAGGCATATAACTAAAACTGTCTCCCATTCATTAACATCTGTTTAATGTTTTGTTACTTAGTGTTCATCAGTAAACATTTTTCACTTTGCTGTGCACTTTTAGAGTGTTTACCATTCTTTAATTAGGATTTTCTTACATCGATGAAAAGGTGAAAGCTTAAATAATGTTTTACTTATTCTGTAGCACGCATTTCTCCCTCTAATTAAAAGGGACTATTATTTAAACCAAGCAAAGCTATTTACAAAATATCTTTGCTTTTTCTACAAAAATGTAACAGTTTTAACTGAAAGTTCATAATGTTCTGCTAGATAATAACACCTGCAGGAATAACAAAATGATTTAAGCTATTAGCTTTGGGCAATGCCACAGAATTTTTAATGCTACCACTTGCAAGTGTTCTAAAATTACAGATTAGGCCACTGAGGTTTTGCACATTCAATTGCAGTGTAATTGACCCTGTTTTGAGCAGTGTCTTGTGCTAGATGGTTCCAGAAAACCCTTCTAATCTCAGTGGTGCTGCTTCTGTGTCATACAAGTGAGCAATAACAAGAGTGATTTCAATGTGCTTGCAAGGTCCTTTGGCCTGGTGTTTTAGGGAAAGGTGTGGAAGGAGAGCAACTGGACTAAATCTGTGTTAAGGAATGTTTTAATTGTCTACAGCTTTATGATGATATGCTTAAGGGTCTGTTGGGTAAGGCTCAGGAGCAGAACCAGTAAGGCAGATGCCATGGTGAGAATGTGTAATAGACCCTTCAACCAGGTGAAGAGCCAGATGAAACGCTCTGTGAACAGCTGGGAGAAGTCTCACCATCACTGGTCCTCATTCTCTTGAGGAACTTCAGCTTACCAGATGTCTACTGGAAATAGCACACAGCAGAGAGCAAACAACCCGGAGCATTGCTGGAGTGTGTGACAGATAACTTTCTGATACCACTGATGCGAGACAGCTAGGGAGGATACCCTGCTGCATCTGTTTTCTGTGAACAGAGGGCTGGCTGGTGAAGTGATGGTTAGAGGCAGTCTTGGGCACAGTGATAACAAAATGATAGCTTTAATTATTGGAGAAAAAAAGAACAGGATCACCAAAACATGGTCTTCCAGAGAGCACACTTTGCCTCTTTAGGAGACTTGGTGAGAGAGTCCCTTGGGAGGCAGTACTGAGGAGCAAAGGAATCCAGGAAGGCTGGGCAGTCTTTAAGAAGGAAGTCTTAAAGGAATTGGAGCAGGCCATCCTCTGATAATAACTATAAATACATTGGCAACAAAATTAGGGGTAAGGAGAATCTCCAGGAAACACAGTGACAAAGACTGAGGTTCTCTATCTCATCTTTGCTTCAATTTTTAATAGAAAGACCGGTTGTTCTGGGGATCTCAAATCCCCTGAGGTGGAAGACTGGGACAGAGTGTGAAATGAGGCCCTCACACTCCAGGAAGAAGTGCTTCCCAGCCTGCTACACCACTTAGACCTGCACAAGTCTATGGTACAGAATGGGATCCACCCTGGAATCCTGAGGGTGCTGGCAGATGTGTTCACTGAGCCCCTTTCCATCAGTGACCAGCAGTCCTGGCTAACTGAAGTCATTTGACTGGAAGAGACACTCATCCATGACAAGGGTTGGAAAGAAGATCCAGGAGAGTACAGGCCTGCCAGCCTGGCCTCAGTGCCAGACGAGGTCATGAAGCAGATCATCCTGAGTACCATCACATGGCACATGCGGGACAACCAGGGGGTCAGACCCCATTCATGAAAGGCAGGTCCTGCTTCACTATCCTGATCTCCTCCTATGAAAGGGTGACCTGCTTAATGAAGGAGGAAAATCTTTTCTTTAGAAAGACTTTAGAGTCTGGATGTCAAGAAGGAGTTGTCATAGGAAGAATCTGTTTCCATACATAGCAATTTCCTTTCGGGGAGGAGTGATTTTCAGTGCTTTAGCATATTGGTGTATCATCCCTGAGGTGAATTCTTAGACTGTTTGTTTTTTATTATTGAAACTCTTATTTAAAACAATGGTTTTCTGCCCCTTCAAGAAAGCTCCCACCCACCCAACAAAAGAAACATGAAGTAGGCATGACCTGGATGCTGAGACAGCTCTAAGACAAAATCTTTGTGGCTGATGTTTTGGTACATGTGTGTCATAGAGTTTGAGGTAATACAAACTGGCTGCAAAGAGTTGCTTCTGTCTGCCAAAACTAAGTCATAAAAGGAGAAAAAGTTCCATGAAATGACAAATGTTTTCTTCCTACCCTTGCATTTTGCAGTTCCCCTGTGGAATGTAGTCAGCTGGCATAAAAGCAATAACTTTATTTTGGACCTATCTTCTCTCTCTTAAGCCCAAACTTGTGTTTCATAGTCACCACACTATATCAAACTTGATTCAGACTGACAGCTCATGGAGCAGAAAGCTTACCTCTGAGAAATGCTGCTTATGTAAGTAAAAATCTTACTAAAGGTGCTTTCTGTGCATTAGGTCCAGAGTATTAGGTAAATCATAGAGGTTACTTAAGAATTTCTCTTTAAATTTGTAGTCCATTGACTACATGTTCTTTCACAAAATTCATGGCTATTCTGAGTGAATTAGACAAGAAACTAGTACTAAGCAAGTGTTGCAGGCTTTTAGAAGTATTTTCTAATGGAAGCATAGAAATAAAAATATGGAAGTCTTCACACTTAAAAGTACCAAGAAAAAGATTGAGTATGTAGTTGTTAAGAAAAAGCACATAGTTACTTTCTCCCAGGGAGGCAGAAAAATATGTCTGGTGTCAAGATTATGAACCGTTCAGTTGCCTGCTCCTGTTTGATCAGAATATTGTTTATGAGTTTATTTAGAACTGTCTTTGCTGATGCATGTTAAATATATGCAGCTGTTTGGGTGGTTTGTGCATTTTTTTCTTAAAAAAATTTGCTAACTTCAGTTCTTGAAGATACCCTACAGGTGCTTTTGACCACAGTTAAAATAACTCTACTTTCAAAAGAGGAGCATATTGCCATTGTTTAAAATTTAATTCCTGTGACCTATACTATACTATACTATGCTTTTTCTTAAAATGACTATTGGTGCTAGCATTTAAAAACAGTTTAATTCTTTTATAGTGTGACCAAAAAATTCCCCAAACCAAAGGAGTTGGAGAGAGGGGGTGGGGGGATAGTATTTCCTTTGCTTGTAAGTGAAATAATTAGATATAATCAGAGAACTATGTATATTGTTTTGGGTTTTTTTTTTTAAATTATAAATGTACTCTTTCTGTTACAGAACTGCTACTAAAGAGAAAAAGGCAGGTAATTTAGGGATTTTCCCAAATCTAGGGAATTTTTTCCAAGCCAATATGGTTTTCTCACATTAGGATTTCTAAACCAGCCCCATCCTTGGCTGCTTTTTTTCATTGTTTTGTTGCCTCAAACAGTTGTAAGCAGAGACCAAAGTGTTGCAGAGGGAACTTCTTAATGAAACTGAGGGATGGATGTGTTAGCTGAATCTTCTGCTGTTTCTATCCTATTGTAATTATTCAACTTTTTCTAATTTGCATAATTTTAATTAGGAGACTGTTGGTGTTAAAACTCACCAGCCACTCAGTAGTGCATAGCAGCTTTGAGGAGTATCATGTTTTTCATCATACTCTGTTCTTCATTATCCTGTGTTGCTTAATCTTATGCCTAATACCTACTCCAATACACCTTAGATACTTCTCCTGTTTCAAAGCATTCTTGAGTTTTCCTGACTTATTTTGATTTTTTTTTTTTTTTTTGCTTTTAATATGGAGGAGGATTCTGCTGTGGTATCTCTTTGGATATTGCTATTTAATCAGCCATCTCCAACTTTCTAGCTACCCTGTGATAGGACAGATGTTTGTTGAAAGATTCAACAATCTGTTGTCTTCACCCCACAAAGGTGACCCACAAAGAGTAGTGGGGGGAACGTGATTTTCCTTTTTTTGAAAAAGAGCAGGAGCAGATTTTGTCAGGAAGGAGGGAAGGAAAACAAAATGCTATTTGTAGTATTGCAGTAGGGTAATAATCCTGAAGTGAATCATGGTGATTTCTTGGTGAAATGGTGATGGTTAGTCATGGTGAATTCTTATGTGTCCTTGAGAAGGGTGATAATCAGATTCATGAGGACAGTGATTAATGTGAGCTGGGGGATTACTACACAGGCTTAGACATCCTGCTCCAGGCTACCTGCAGATTCAATTCAGGATGGCTGTGTCATTTATGCTTACTGTACGGTTGTGATATGTCAACTTTCTGAAAAAAGAAGTCAGTTTTCCAACAGAACTGGGGGAATATCACCTGCTTTTTTTTTGTAAGGATGCCTCCCATTTGGGATGAGGACTATTGGCAATAATGTAAATAGGTAGTGCTGTCTCTTGGCCTCCGGTATTGACTGCAGCTTTTCCTTAGCAGTGGTTATTCTCATTGCTTAAGGAATAATCAAGAAAGAGTATAAATGAAAGCAATAACTTGTGAGCTTTTCTGTCAGTGGGTTGTGGAGTCAGCTTGGACTGCTCTAAGTCAGTGCTTCTGTAGCACTTATCTTGCCAAATCCTCTTCACATGGGAGCTGTTTGTTCTTAGTGGAACAGATAATCTAGAGTCCTAAGCCTCTTTTTCTTCCTTTCAAAGTAACTACACAATTTGTCCTCAGTTTATACAGGAGATTAACTTAGATCCAAATGCCAATGCCTGTCTGCAACAGTCACTTTGTTGATAAGGCCTAATGATTCCTCAATTCAGTAAAAGAGCCAAAAACCATAGTATGACTCTCTGGCTGAAGGAAAATACTGCAACAGATTGAAGAGGACTCTGGTTTATATCTTATGAACATATTTATAAGCCTTGTTTGTTTCTTTTGCATCGTTCCTTTGTCCAAACAGAAAGAATACCTATTTCATTCTACTTGCAGAAACAAAAAGGAAGGAAAAGAAAAAGAGCAGAAACAAGTCTTACTTTCAGAATAACTGTAGGTGATTAAAATAGGCTCAAATTATCTACATTATAACTATTTAAGAAAATAATAATGAACTTTAAAATGCGTGTTTATTTTTCAAATAACTGCTGAAGAATACTATGTGAAAATATAAAACAGACTTATAACATCTACATATCTTTTTAGCTATATGTAAAGAAAGTGTCAAATGTTTTATCCTGGTTTCTTGCCATCTGTGCACTAATGAAAAAGATAACTTTGATTTGAAAATTGTATTAAGTGTCTTCATGCAACACACCTTGTTATGGAAGCTATGATGGATTTTGACTAAAAAACAATATCCAAAATGTGTCTGAAAGACATTATTACCACAAAGTAACAATAATAAGCTTCATGTGGTTATATTTGGCAGTTTGTATCACCTTGATTTCATTGTGCCCATTAAACATTACATTTGCATTACTGCGAAGAACCACAATAGTCTTTCAGCCTGACCCTCACAGGTATCTAAAAGGATTTTTTGATATACTCTGAATAGCTTCAATATGAAGCTGAACTATAATACATTGTGAATGGCCATTCTACGTACATTAGAAGTTTTTATGCTTTATAGCCCCATCAGGCCATATGTCCTTTCGCATGTCAAAGGTAAACTGTTACACATGACATCAGACTTTCACTGCTTTGGTGCCAGTAAATAAAATACTGAGGTCCACAAGAAGCCTGCCTTGTTTCTATTTTTGTGCTTAAAATGGCAAACAGACATCTCTCTTTGACCTTTAATGAGGACAACACTCATTAGCAGCTGCTTGTGCATCTCCCATCTCATACCGTTTCTGCCTTGGCAAAAGCATGCAGCTGTGCAGGTAAGGTTGAGTGCTTTGGAGGCATTTCCAGCTGTGGCAGCAGAACCAGCAGTCACCTGGTTCTCCACAGGCAGAGTCTAAAAGCTTTTACAAGCTGAGCTCTTCCTGTATTTCTGTACCCTGAACAGATCTGCTTTGGGTGGGTCAGCTGTAGAGCTTCTCATGGCCTCCTCTCATTCTGTGCAGTGGGAGAAGAGGGAGGCGGCCTCCTGCTCCTCTGTTTGCTCTCCTTAAGCTGAAGGGACTGCTGCACTAAGCAAACATGAGTAGCCAGTGGAAGCTGTCAGTGTGGCTTTTCTGATGTCAGCAAGTGAGAACCCTTGCTGACAGCACTTGCTTGTTCTTGGGTGATGGGCAATGCCTAGTTCATGCAGTGCTGTATGTATTTTGTGCAGTTTTTGTTGAGCTTTTCTGTAGGTTTTCTTCGAGCAAATGATGGCAAATAAAATTGTCAAGCAAATGACTAAGAGCTAGATAGCACGGCATATATAAGCATTTCAGCTGAAACAGTGAAAGTAATAAAATCAAGCTGAATATTTTCCCCCAGTGCATTTTCTATTTCATAATTCATGGTAGATATGACAAATTGGGCTATTAGCTCCATATCCCAAAGCTTCAAGAAATATTTTGCATGTGTTGAAACTAAACTTATATGCAGATCAGGCTTAATTATTCTTCCTACAGCCCAGACTTTTGTATTCTCTAGGACTCACAGAAGACTATGTAGCCACATCTAAGAGTATTGCAGATTTTGTTTAATAACAACAAAAAAGAAGCAGATATGTACTGATCCTTAGACATATGTATATGAACAATAATTTGTAAAAGTGGAGTTGCATCAGTAGCTTTTGCCATCAAATCTATTCAAATTATACACAAATGTTACTTCCTTTTGATTTATGATGTCTCTCCATTTATGAACGTATTGCTCAAACTTCTGAAAAGTTGAAAATGCCTTTTGAATTAAAATAGCTATTTTGAAAAAACTCTCAGAAGTTTGTTGTTGTAAAATAGTGTTTAATTCTGACTCCTGCATGTCCAGAGAATGTTGAACAAAAACTCAGTACTGCCAAAAAGCACTAAAGCAGTAGGCTGGAAAAAAACTATGGAGTTGTCAGCTATGCCTCACTGTTTTCAGTTAGACTTTGATCTTTTGAGGTGAGGCAAAAATAGTACAATGTCATGTTAGTGTCTGAAAGGGAGAGCATGAAGGCAGCTAGGCTGTGCAATTCTGGCAACCCTGATTTTGGCTTTGCTTGGTGTTTGTAATGATTAAATGACAGTTTATGTTTTTGTTGTTTACCAGTTTTTTAATATCTATGCAATGATAATATGGTTATTATATTATGCAATTGTGTGTAAGTAGATTAAAGCCAAATAATAAATGCCTTGTTTGTGAAAGAAAGCATATTATATCTTTGTACTATTCAATTTAACTTAGCTTAGCCTAAGATTTTAAAAGGTTCATTGTTTGTGTTTTGGATGTTCTTTCATTTCCTTCAGAGGTGAACATGGTGTTTCTGAGTCCTCAAGCTCAGAGAAATTGAAAAACAGAGTAGACAATTTATAATCTCATTCACACATGTTGGTGTCTTTCAGACGGCAATATAATCTGGAAGAAATTACATGTCATTCTTTTGCTTGAAATATGTTTTGGCAAGTGACATTTCATAACAATTCACAAAGAGAAAGTTTGCTGAAAAAGACTTTTGTTTTCATAATAAGGATTCAACCGAATGGGAACATTAACATGAAACAATTGATTTCTAGGTAGAATTTTGAAGGAAACTTCCATCGTGGCTTTTTCAGTTTCTATCACTTTTGTATCTACCTTAAAATAAAGTTTGCCATATTTCATACATAGTTTCTTGAAAATGGACCGTGTATAGAGCGTGTGCTAAGTTTAAGGTATATTTGTATATGAAAAAACCAAAGAATGAAATGAAAGAATGAAAGTACGAAAAACAAAGAATCTTCTTTGTAGTGCCAAAAAGCCAGAAACATAACTATAGTAGGAAAGTCTTGCTCATTGCTGGTGCTCTCAGTCATGCATTTTGAGATTGGTAAAAGGAGTTCCTGAGACTGTTTTCTGTCAGGTTTACCTCTTATGATTGGTACCACCATTCTGGCAAACCTTGGCAGAGCACCTTGCTTCATGCTTCATCTTCTGCTTGCTCAGCATGCACACAGACCATACATAAATGTGCAGTTCCCGTGACTATGTGAAAGGTACTGTACAACTCAGTGCAGAAGCATCATAAATATCAAAAACATGTGTACGCTGAATTAGATAAGAATCATTGAGATAACCAATTTAAACCATGATATTAACCATTAAACCATGACATCGGCTTTCCTTCCTCAGCTCTATCACCTTCAGCACAAAATCGGCCAATAATCCTTTTTGTCATAGGCACAGCAATTGCTGTATTCCAGTGAAACAATGGCTGGTTGTATTTGTAACATATCAGCTCTTGAATCTGTGATGGTTTTCATGAACCAATGAAACAGTGATCACTAGTAACCCTCCTCCCCTACCCCCAAATTACTGATAAAAATGCAAATTTATTATACCTTTTAAATATTTCAGTTTGCATTCTCTAAGACAATCTTGTACCAAAAATGTGGTGATACTCTCAATTAGCTTAATTGGTGTAGGTTCACAGCAGTGAAGAAACTCTAGAGGCAAAACAATAGAAAACAGTATAAATATCTAAAGATTTGTCACAATACTCCAAATACTCCAGATGACACGATCTTAGCTTTGTCACTGAGCTGATGGAATTAGCATGCTAATCACATTAAATGGAAATGCCTTCATGGATGTTTTTCAAAAGCCTCAGTGAGCTTTCTAACTCAGTTAAATATCAGTGCTGCTTTTGTAGATCAGGTACCTCACAGCTCTGACCTCCGATGACACACTGGCTCAATCTGAGCTTGTAAAAAGTCACTCTTGGGGGAACCATTTGACCATAAAAACAAAGCAAATCGGGCAAGTGGAGCAAAGTTTTGCAAATGCGGTGCTCTGCTGCTGAGTGCTGTCTTTGGAGAGAAATGTTTCATGCAGGTGTGAATGGTTTTCTCGACTTTTCCATTGAGCAAGGGAAAGAGAACAGGCTGAATATCAGGCTTTGTCTGTGAAACCCTCTTTTTAGTTTTGATATGAGCACATGTTTGTATCCCACGTTACCAACAAATTTGTGGGAGGAGCAAAGTAACTATAACTGACAATGGCACAATTAGAAATGTAAATGCTTTAAATGCCTTTGCATGTGAGCTATCCTTAATCTTCTGAAAGAAAATACCTTTTCTTTTCTAGGATTAGCAATAACAAAATGGCATTTATGGACTCATTTCAAGCCCACCAAAGTGCCTTTACACTGGTAGTATTTTCTTTTTTAATGGAGGGGAGGTTTAGGGCTGTGTAAATATGCAGTCATATCCACCTGTTCTGGCTGGGCTTCTCTGCAGGCTGCCAGGGAATCCTGTCCCTGTGCAGATGGCACAACTTCCCGCCCTCTGGGATGACCTGGGTCTTTCCAGAGCTGTTTCTCACACATTTGTCCCTTGTTGATCTACAGGCATTTTTTGTCCTTTCAGAACACACTTTCCTCAGGGACCCTCCAGAGTGGCTGTGGGCCTCAGCAGGGCACTGCAGTGGGTTGGTGGGAGCTGACTGGCATGACCTGCTCCTGGCAGGGGGCAGCTCCTGTCTCTCCTGCAGCACCCTGGTACCTGGCAGGGACACCCAGAGCAGAGACTTGTGACAGTAGAACATCAGCTTGTGCTGTATTCTGTGATTCTTCTGGAAAAGCAACAGTGAGAAAGGAATCTGCCATTTCAATCATGGCCACAGATGGCAGACTGAGAGTGACTGAAGAGGGGTACCTGTGCTCTCCACTTCATGAAGTTTCCCTCAGGCTTTGCAAGGTGTGAGTTTTAGCTGAGTGGCACTGAAACACGGAAATCTTTAAGGATTAAAAGAGAGGCTGAATGATGAGAGCATGGGCACCGCTGCTGCGAGCTCAAGCGTGGGGAGGGCATCCCTCAGTTAGGGCACAGGTCTCTGCTGCAAGCTGTGAGCGCACCAGCCTGGGCTCTGAAATGCCATCCTCAGCCTGGGCATCTATGGTGGTCAGCAGTTTTTAAGGCTTATATGGTTTCAGTGTCAAGTAATTGTTTCTCAAACTTGAAGCAGCTTTATAAAAAGTAAATTATTTTCTCTAAAATCTCACTGATTCCATGACCTCCAAAAGCCTTGAAGAAAGATTTTCTTACCTACTCTTTTTGCTCTCTTTTATGTGACAGACTGATGACTCATTTATCTGTTAGCAAAACTATAACATCTGAAACTTAAAAAAAAAATCAATCCATATGGAGTGCTGTGCCTAATTACGGCAGTTACTAAGAAGCTGATAACACTTAATAACAATAAATGGTAGAAACATTCAAATTGAAATATTAATGCAAAGACTGTTTTCAGTTATGGTTTACTGAAGTGTTGTACATCTCCATTTCATAAAACTTGTGTTTAGACTCAGGCAGAAAGCTGTGGTGGTTTGAAATGGCCGGCAGCAGGACTGAGATCTTGGCTTGAAGGGCTTCTGGTAGCCAGATAAAGACCAGGAGGGGTTGAGAAATTGGAAGATGAACAATTCCTGTTTCTTTCTTCTTGGTGTTTATAAGTGTAGGAAGTTCTGTGCGTGGTGAATATAAAAGGAAACTCTCAGAAGTCAAGGCATTGCTAAGTTGTTCACTATGATGGTATGCCCACTACCTTCTCCCTCTCTTTTCTTGCCTGCCTGAGTACTGGATATCAGTGGGGATCTGACTGCCTGTCTCTGGCTTAAGCTGGATGCTGGGAAAGCTGCAGAACACAGTAGTTAGGACTGTAAGCCTTGCTGAAAAGCTGCGGGCTATGTGCCAACCAAACTACAGCTGGTACATGAACGTGACTATAAGTAAATCATCTTACTCCCTAAGTAGTGGACAGCCCAGGCCTTGCTGAACTTCTGTGCATGGCAGAAGGCTGCATGCCAGAATCTTCCCTTGAACTGGGACACCTCTCAAAGTTACTGCTTTGGGCTGAGTCAGTAAGTGAATTGGGAATAAATATGCTGAAACTTTGAAATCTTTTCCAAGTGATGTAAAGGATTGACTGTACACATATAATTCTTTAGACATAAACTATTGGCTAAGTCTGGGATTAGGTCTGGATCCAGCATGCCTTAAACTCCCTCAGAAAGGAATTTAGAGAGTGAGGGGGTCCTTTCTCAGTTTTGTCTGACCCTCTACTCAAGAGTAAATAATGAAGTGTACCTTGCCATTGAGTCTTGTTAAAGCTCAGAGACATTTACTACTCAGCTTTGTTACATTGCTGTTTTATATCAACAAACTTATTGCTGCTTCTCTCTTGCAAGTGCAGTGCATTGCTGCATCCGCAACACCCACGCAGCAGAGTGTGTGCATCCTTACGGGGCCTCTTGTCAGCAGCTCTTGTTTTGTTACAGCTTTTCTCACAGCAACCCAGCTCATTGACAGCATAGTAAGTGAAGACCTCGTGGAGTAATACAAGGTCTTACACACACACAGATTTAGGATTTGATCAGCGTATATGATGCGGCTGCAAAAAGAAATGTATCCATATGCTATCTTTGAAATAGATTCCTTCTTTTGGATTTTGGAACTATTAGGTTCTTACACAGAAGCTAAGCAATCTCTCCCTGTTTGAGGTTTGAATGGGTAAACTCTGTTTAAAAGAATTTTAATATTTCAATTCTTTTAATAAAATTTGTACTAGAATAGATGTTTCTAAATGCTTTAAATTATTATATTTCTAATTTTTTGATGCTGTGTACAAGCATGTGTGCATAACATGTATAACCAAACCACGGCTTGTGATGAATAAACTGTCCATATAAATCTGAATGTGTATGTAAAAGAGAACAGTTAATATTAAAGTGTATTTGTATGAATAGGCAGAAACATAGTATTGTTATTAGCTTACACTGGAAGTCTCTTTATCATGTTGTCTTTCCAAACAATGTGATACTTCTTTCTATTTCTTTCAGTCTTGTTTGCACAGAAAATGCAAGTGTACCTTTAAAGTTCTCACTACTGTGTAAACCTAGTGGCAGTAGCAACTCCAAATAAGCATTGGATAGTATGTTTCTATTTCCATAGCCATAGTGTGGTGTTCTCTGTTCCTAGATGTTCTTTTGAGATCTTGGCATGGAAAAATTTGTCATATATCAAATTACAAATGACACTGTGCAATTTTACCATTACAAAACAGAACTAAACTTGAAATAAAATGCTCTTTAATTTTCATAATTCTGAATTAATAGAAACAGTGTTTCTATAGTATATGAACTATTCAACACTTTATATTTGTATCTAGCAACTTACTTTAAATACAATAGAATTGAAATTTTTAAAAAGTAAAAAAAAAAACCCAACCAAGCAAAAACCCCCTTTCTCAATAGAAGGAGCAGAAAGTGGGAAATTGTTAGTAAGAGGAAGTGCTCGGCTTTAAATAAGAAATACAATATTAATTGAATTTATTGTATGAAAACTCATTCTTTGGTAACTGCATCTTGAGCTTAAGCTTGGTTTTCTTTGAAATTATGCATCAGGATGCATATTTTTTGTACTAGAAAAACACTAAATTTTAAAATGTCTTTTTAAAAAATATTAAATGTCTGTAAGTTCTATATGCACTTGTTTAGTTTTTTGATATGGTCATATTGAGATTATCCTTCTGTAAATGAGCACAAACCCTGTTAAGATTTTGTGAGTATGTATTTGCAGTTTTTGAGAAATGTGTGAAGTGAGGAATTTTTTGTCCAGGTGTACCAACTTGCTGTTTCCTTTCCCTCTCCTTTATGCCCCTTTTCTTTTAAGGATTGTCTCTTTAATAACTTGGATATAAGAAGGTTGTAGTGTAGTTCAGTTGTGAAAGAGAGTGAATGGCAACAATGTCTTCATACATTTATAAAAAGGCCTGAATTAGCACCAAAAAAATGTAAAACTTCTAGCTCAAGACCTGAACTGAAATGATAAGTTCCTGAGAGGATTCATTACCAGTACCAGTCAGTTCTTTGTACGTAGGAGAAACTAAGCTCTCCATTAATAGCAATAAAAAAAAATCACCAGAAGTTTTTTATGCTTTTTTTTTCTGACATTTTTTCCTCTCTCATTCTGAAGCAGTACATCCACTATGTGCTCTCCATAGTGTTCATTAGCTGGCTCATCATCTGTCAAAAATGGATTTTTGATTTTTTCAGACACCTAAAAGAAACTGCAGAAATCAGTCTACATAACTACAAAATCATTAACAATCAAGTTGGAACAGAGTTAAACCATCTGTCTACAAGTAGCTGTCTTAATTTCAAGATGTTGCATGGGAGATATTTCTGTGTAGTTTACGAACAAATTATTGTTCTTGATTTGAGGATGTCAGTTATAGTCTCTACCTGATAAATCAATGACATGGGGGATATGTACTGTGGGAGCCTGGCAATGTCACAATTGAATTCTGGAGGGCAGAGAAGAGTTCTGTTTGCTGTTACTTTGGATAAAAGTAACTTAACCTTTAGCTGAATTCAAGGATGTATTACTAACAGCCAGAAGGCAGATGAGAGGGCAATGAGAGTTTGAAAGGGAAGAAGAAGTAGGTTACATTTGGAAAAGCAGAAGGCACAGAGAAAAAGAAAATGCTGAAGTTGATACTCAGACAAGTAGTGGCACGCTTTTATATGGAACTGTTGAGAAGACCAGCTGTAAATATTGGGGTTGAATTGCATTGTACAATAAAAAAAAAATCCTATATGTATCTGATAATAACTGTGAAACCTTGATTCAAAAATTTGGAAGAATTGCTATATGTTATGGTAGGAATTGATTTAGCTTCCAACATGAGCAAGCATTCCTGTATTGCTATCAGTCTTAGTTCAATTATCTTTAATTGATTAAAAGAGTTTATGAACCAAAATTAAATCCAAAAAGAAATTTACATACTATTAGGTGAGAGGCTCTGCTGACAAGTACAAAAGAATTTATGAATTTTATAAGCCCTTAGCTGCCTTGGGAATAATTCTTTATTATGACTGAAATAAAAATTAATTCCATGGTAACATGTGCTGCAGTATAAGCAAATCATTTTTAGTGGGTTTTATTTTATTCTTTGCACTGTTATTTAACAGTATCATTTGATCATATAGATTACCTAATGAGCTGAACATTGAGCCTCAAAATAGTAAGTTTTTTTAACTGATAAGCTATAAGTATAATATATGCATAAAAATCAATTACAATATATGCAAAAAAAAAGTAAATCTCATATATGGAGAATCAAAGCTAGGACAGAGGACTTGAGTATTATTCTACTCAAGGAGGGACAGACAGGAGCTTCACTATCTTGCAGCTTTAAGCAACAGTAAAGGAAGTCTTGAGTGGTCAGAAAGTAATAAAATATGAATAATGTAGGTGGAGTTTATAGAAATCTAAAATCAGTTTCAAATGGAATCCTTTGTCATTTTTTGTATGTGTGTGTGACATTTGTGTGTGTGATTTGAGAGAAGGATTATTGAATCAGTGTCTTCTTGGCACCTGAGCTGAGGCCGGTATTAAAGATACCTCTGGTCCAGTAGGAGTAGAAGAAAAAAAAGCTATAAAAATGCAATGTTTTCTACATTTTATTTTATTCCATTTCTTTTAAATTATGGCAAACCTCTTTTGAATTCAAGTTGATTGTCTCAGTCTTTGCAGTCCATGTGTCCTAGGCCCAAAAACTAGATTGCTTCAAAACATGGGATGGTGGTTGCAAGTACTGATGGACACCTCAAGAAGGGAAAGAAGTTTGACTTGCTTAGAGGGTATCCTTGTGAAGCATGGATTAAATTTATTGGGTTTTCCTGTATTTATTTCACAACCCTTATTTAGTTACTAATAGCAGAGATGTATTGTAGGTGAATGTGACTGAGTTTTGCCCCCACTGCCTTGGGGCTGCACACAGAACACAAACCGAATCTCGAGCTGAAAAAAGCTGTGAGTCTGGCTATCTCAGGTTCTTGCCTTTGTGTTCATGTGGCTTCTTGGCTGCTCATTACTGCAGAGCACAGGCAGGGCCTGCTTGTGTTTGTGTGGAGAATTTTGCCTAGGAACATTCTCTTTCTTCAGTGCCTTATGTATAAAATACAGATATCACGTCTCCATAAAAGGTTGCTCTGAGGAAAAAGGAAGTGCATGTTCTGAGGTGATCAGACTTGGTCACTGCTGCCAAGATTGCCCCCCAACCAGGTTTTCTTGAGAGGTTGTGAAGCTCAAAAGGGCACTTGCGCTTCTCAGATTATCAATCATCTCTGTCAAGAAGTTACCATCAGTGCCCTCCAAAAACCTCCTGGGAAGATCCAAGATCTCCCACTCCTCCTGCTTGTTTCTCTTGCTGTTTGAGTTGGTGTACAGGCGCTTCAAAGAGGCACTCTGTGTTGATTTCCTAGGAAAGGCAGGATGGTTTTTCCTCACAAACTATGTAGGCACATGCTTACCTAGTGGACACGCTTGAGGTGGGCTCATTTTAGTCCTCTGCTGCTGATTAGGAGGACTCTTGTGTCTAATAAACCCCAGACAGCTTTTGTTTATCCATCTGCTCCACCACTTCCTCACTTGATTGTCGATGGTCTTTTTGCATCCCTTGTTGGTCTTAGTTTATAGCAAAGATGCTTTTGCCCTATTTAGTCAGAAATAACTTGAAATAATTATACTGCTGTGTCTGGGGAAAATATGGGTTTGAAACCAAAATGTACTATTGTAGAATTTTTTCAACATTAGTGATATAAAATTGAATTACTGCATAAAGAGTTAAATGATATATTTAAAAAATAGTGTTACTTAAAATAGCTTTTGAAGATCAATGTTCTTAAAGACTTTGATGGGATGGGGAAAGGATGAACATATGATAAAGTTCTGAGATCTAAATATTGAAAACATGTTTTTGTGTCTGTGCACTGCATAGCATGCACAGCAATGTAGGTTCTCTTTAAAAAGTGTTTCCGTTTTTTTTCACTGATTCGTTTCATTATTACTTGATTTCATCATAAAACCACTACCTCATTTTCTTCCTTCTTCTGTGTCTGAACTGTTTTCAGTAGTATGCACAAAAGACACGATATATGTAACACTCCTCTGTCGTGCATCATCCTAACCAAGCCATTAAATGGTTACTAAAGCTCTCAAAATCAGTCACACCCTGCCAAACTTTTTGCAGTGAAATTTTGAAGATACCAAGGATGAGAAAACATGACCTGAATTGGAATAATGTGTTTAAAATAGTATAGTGCTATGCATTTTTAATAACTGCAATTGAAGTTCTTGCAACAGCACTGAAAGCTGTGCTTTGCTCTCAGTACAGGTAATATAAAGATCATTTAAATTTTAAGAACTCCCATGTGCTGCAGAAGCTGGAGCAACCATTTATTTTATTTGTCTAAATTGAAGTTGTGTCTCACAAGTCATTTGTGTACTCATTTCTTTCCTTGCCTTAAACCTTTTACATAATATAATTTAATTTTTTAGTTTGTGTGTTACACGAAATATTAATTCTCTCATACTCGTTTTGTTTTGCCTTTCATTGATCAGTAGATCATCTAGTAAATCTCCCCTGCCACTGACGTGGATATCTTTCACTAGATCTAAAACCTGTATATTTCTTTCATATCTGTCCTCTACCTATTTGGTAATCTTGATTCTTCCTTTTTCAGTGCGAATGTTTAACCCCTTCCTTCATGGACCACATTCCATAACTTCATTTGTTCTTTTCCACACTTCCCTTTTTCATTACTACATCTTATCCAGATATAAATATTAATTATTTCTGTTTCGTCAGAAGATGGAGTGATACTGTTGTTTTTACTTCTGCAAGTTAAATTTTAAAAATCTAGAGAAGTTAAATGTTTTAAATGCTGTTAAGTTTGTAATCAAGGTAACAAAACTACCGTGAATGTTTTAATTACATGAGCCTTGCTGTAATGTCTGAAGTTCTAAACTAAACTTCATGTTAATCACTTATTAATTATATTAATCTGATTTTTAGTGCTGTAGTCATGGATTTGACAGCATCTGAGAAGACATTAGGTGAGCATTAGTGAGGCTAAGAGCTAATTATTGTTTTATGTATGTGCTTGGCAAGGATGCAAGAGAGAAGGCAGCAAGAGCAGTTTGGTGTTGAGAGCAGCCCTGGGGGCACTGCAGTGTCCCAGTTCCTCCCTGTGAAGTGCAGAGGGGCTGGGGTGGGGCTGTCCTGGTGCTGTGCCCTCTCAGGCTTCAGGCAGGGCCAGGGAGAGTTTGGCCCTGAGCTTCATATGGATTGCAGAATGGATTTTCATAGATTTCAGCAGTGTGGCTTACTGCTTCACCAGTGTGAAGAAAACTTATTTTGGATATGAATGAGATGTTCTGGCACAGTAATTTTGTAGGACTCTTGGTTTGCCAGCAACAATATTCAGTATTTATAAACTATGGGAATTACCACATGTTTTTCTGTATTTTGGCACCTGATTTATCTTTTAATTTCTATGTTTTTAAGGGCTGTTGTAGGACATGCACTGTGCTGCTTTTGAGCTTTTGATAAAGTATTACCGTTTTACGATCTGGTTTGGAATAGGTAGTCCTTGGAATAACTTGGATCCTAAATTAAAGTCTAGATTCCTAATTTTGCTATGCATACTGTGGAACAAATTCTGATTCACACTTTCCAGTTGCTTGTTACCATTCCTTTAGATGCTTTAGAGCACAGTGGGGATGGTCTCACAGGATAATGAGCCTAACTGACATAATAAAAAAGGAAATAAAGCAAACCATAACTGCCCCCTTTTTTGGGTCAAATTGATCTCACAATTATTCCTAATGAACTTTCTACATCTGGGGATATCTTGCATGTAAGTACAGTTAAATGTGCAAGTGATTACTGTGTGGATTCATAAATATAACAAAAATTTTAGAATTTTAAGTCTAGGGTTTGATAAGAAATCTAAAAGCAATACAATATTCCAAGATCTCCAGGAAAGCCATTTTGCATCAAGTTTTTTTAAGACATGCCCATAACTACTTTGGTATGGAGAATGGACTACTGCTTAGGAATGAATGTATTAGACTTCAAAGGTCCTATCTAATTATCTTTAAGTAGGATTATGTAGGAAAAAAAAAATTCCTAGAATTTAGAAAAAAATAAATAGAAAAATAAAAATGAAAAAAAAATTATAAGAGTCTGTATGATGACCATTAACTAAAATGCAAATCTACACATTTTCAGAGGAGATGAACAGATAATGAGTGTGGATTTTTCCTTTGCTCACCTTGTGATTCCCTCCTCTCTTTCTGCTTTGTCGAACGCATAAGAGCCTTTTAAAATTATTTCAGTGTGCAAGTTATTCCTTATGTTTCTCTTGCAACATCATGTACTGCAACAGGATGTGATAAAGTTATGGTGGAACAAAGAGGCATACGGTAAACAAATATCTCTAAAAATTCTCCTTCACAATAATGAACTTCTCAGCTAAGTTTAACATATTAAATGCATTCAAGACATCAACATCTAAGAGGTTAAGTTAGTTGTAAAAAAACTTTAGAAAGTTTATTATTTAATGTTTGTTTCCTTAGTTGTTTTTCACATTTCTCAGCCACTGGAGGTTACAGTGACTTGCCAAAGGTCAGTTGGTAGCAAAATGGAGAAGAAAACCAATGATTCTCAAATCCTCATTAAGTGATTTCTGTACTAAGTGTAACTAGTTCTGTTTTTTCCAAATGCCAGAGGAATCTTCTCTGTGTGTGGATATTTTACTTTTCTCTGACCTTATTTTAAGCCATTTAAAAGAGCAGAGTTAGGGACAGAATGAACAGGTGTTGTACTCAACATCTACAGCCCCTTAATTTTTTCAGGTAATGACTAGTTGTCTAATGTAGTACAGATTTTCAGCCAAAAGCAGGAATCTCTGGTTTCTGCTTGGAAGATGTAGGTGCTTGCAGACTACCTCTATGTATTATATTTTAATATATTACTGTGGAGATCACTTTCAGTGTAATCACTCTGTATAGGAAAATATGGGGGTTTATTTAGTAAAAGTCTCATTTCTTCCAGCAATTTTTCATATCTATTTGCAGTATGAGACAGGTCATTCTAAATGTTTCCTAACACAGCTACAGGATTAACTGAGGTTGTGCTTCAGTGGTTAAACCTGGTTACTTTCTATCCTTTAAACTGGTAAAACAGATAAACTCATGATGAAAAAAAATCTCTTTCAAAAGGCTTGTGATTTCTCAAGTGAGAAATGGCTTTATTGCAATCAAGCTTTTCTGTTCTGAAAGTAACTTTTTATGAAAATTGTTCCCGTTCATGCTAACAGATCCAACTGGATCTAATACGGAGATTCTGACTTTTCCAAGTATTCAAATTAACCAACTACATATCAGTTGAGAGATCTGAGGTTGAGTTGAGAATGTGTTGTCCACCCCTACAGAAAGGCTGACAAGAAAGGTGGCTATGGCATTCAAAATTCCAGGGAGCATTATGTCATATGTGCTGCTCACTGCACCAAGTAACTAGAATGAGTTTGTCCTTCTGGCAAAATAAAATTTGACCAAAAAATAGCATTCCATGATTCTTTCCTGCGGTGTTTTGCCTATTTTTTTTTCCTGGAGTGAAAAATAATTCCACAAATTAATTTGTGGACTTAAATTCTGATTTTGTTTGGCTTTATGTTTTTTAATTTTAATTCACTCAAATACATTTTCATTTTTTGGTTCTTAAGTTACAGTGTGTCTGATTTTAATATTGTTCTATTCTCATTGCATACATATAGTAGTATGTGAATACCAAAACTTGTTTATAACAAAAGAATATCTCCTTTCCCAATCGTGTATCAGATAGAATAAATAAATGGTTTTACAGCCAGTATTCACAATTCTCAGAGCTCACATATTTCAAATCTGTTAATGACTTCTGCTCTACTTTCTTTTGTGGCGCAAATGTGGTTTGACAATAAAGACATAGAATGTTTCTAATCAAAAGGAAAATGACTGCAAAGGAAAATAAAATGTAGATACTGTAAATGTCAAACTATGACTAAATTGGACAAGTACAGAACATCCAGACCTGATTTGCTTTTAAGTGTCTAAATAATGAGAATTCAAAAGCTCTAGTGTTTTGATGGTAAGATAGCCTTTTCTGCTTTCTTTATTCCAAAGTATGATTGGTTTTTCTGGGAAAATAGAACATGAATTCATAAGAAAAATTAATGTTTTTAAAACTGAGAAAAATTAAATAAAACAAAAACACATAGTCATTTTAAATTTCCTTAATTCCTTCAGTCCAAGTCCAGTGAAGTCCTAGGGCTGATGCAATTTCTGCATACAACTCAAAGGAAGTATCATAAAATGTTCTGCTTTTCCTAATTATGCTGCTACCAGTCGAAATGTAAATTGGGAAATGCCACATTGGAATGGGATCCTATTTCAAAAAGCATGGAACATACACACTGTGTCACCCACTGTCTTTTGATATGTCAGTTCACTGGTTTTTAATGAGTTAGGTCTTTAGTTGCTTCCATTTTCTTAGAAAATTTCATCCTTAATGTTTACGAATAGTTTAAGTGCATTGATAAATAAGCCTTTACTGAGATTGCTCCCAAATCATTGCATGGCAGAGGATCCCTGTGAAAATACAGCAGTTTAGAGTGGGATTGAGACCAAACTATGTCCTTTTTCAGTGGTGGAGAAAGAAATCAGGTAAATTTAATTACAAGCGGTGAAGCCAAGAGGTCTTGGCTTGTGTGTTTGTAAGGTGAGTGTGTACAATGGAAACAAGTGTGGACTGGCATTACTGCTCTTTAGCAGTGATTTCTTTTAAGTAAACTCCTGTGAAAGCTTACTTTGATCAAAGAATATGGCTAACTTAGCTTTCATTTGTAAATAAGGAACTTTCGTTTCTGTTTTGCCCATTTATTGTGTAGAATCAAAAACCCATATGCAAATTCTTTCTGACTCTCTTCTTCCAAATGGCTCCTAAAAGAAACAATGGGCTACATTCTGTTAATCAAATTATTTTTCAATGACTTCAGTAATTTTTAGAAGAATGTCAGGATTTTGTGAATGCCTATTTTGTAAACAGAAACATTTCCTCTGTTCTAGGAAAATAAGATTTTAAATTTGTCTTAGAGTCTGACTGCTCCAGTTATAATCCTATACAGGTATAACTCTGGAGATGCTGAGAAATTATAAATCAAATAGTGGCAGTTTTTGAGTTCTTTGCGAAATGTCATTCCTTATTTAAATTAAATTTTATAATTTTATTTCATACAAATGCATTTTGTTTGTGTGTTTTTCCACAGTCAAAACAAAATACATTTTAAAACTGTAAAAACCAATTCAGAAAAACCTGTTTATTTCCACATAAATTCACCCCAATGTTTTTCTTTTTAAATGCATGCAGAATTATTTTTTATTACTCCTTTCTGAATAAGAAGACCTATGACCTATATTTCTTAAATTCTAATGTTCTGATGGATGAAAATCTTGACTAATTTTTGTAGTCAATAGGAGATGAAAAAAATTGCTTGGCATGTAGAAATGCATGATTTTTGTCACTGAAGGGCAGGCTAATATTTGTATGCATTGCTTGTCTTACATAAGCCTATAGTTTGCACTACAGCTTCTGAATTGCTAGTAGCAAGTACTAAATAAAATAATTTTGATTTTTAGCATGAAAATTAGTATGAGTGTGTGTGTGATCGTCTCAAGAGGAATAAAAAGATGATCAGGCCTGGAGCTTCTGCTGGCTCGAAGGGGAGATAATGATAAGACTTTTAATAAGGAGGGAAAATGTACTGGTGTTATTGGGGTGCTGGGAGCTAAATTGTTATGGAAAAAAAGGTGTAAGTGTTCTGGTTCATTTATTTCAGTACTCAGCTTGATGTTTAAGAAAACCCCACAATCATGATACATTTCCAATTTTTCTGTGGACTTTATCCATTATTATCTGTATTGTTCACTTGGCAGATCAATAGTTCAGTATTTCATTTGTTTTCATTTCTTTTACATTATTCTTTAAGTGAAAATGGGTGAATTCAACATGCTTAAAAACTGACATAGCCAGAACATCCACAACTGTCTATCTATTCAGATTAGGTAAGAATAAAATATTTGTTTTCAAGTAAGTTGTGTAACAGAGGGTGAACAGACTACTGTGAAACCAGTCCATCTGTCATATAGTGCTACATTACTGTATTACATCAGCAGCCTGTTTTTTTAATGCCAAATAGAATTGATACTGAAAGCTTTCCATACTGTAATACAATTAAGAACTCTTTTTTTTACAACAACATGATTTAATAGTCACTTGTAAAAATTTATTTTGATGGTACCAGTTTTACTTCTGTATTTAATGGAGTTTAATGACTCAGAGCAATTTCAAGGACCAAGAGAATAGAAGTGAAGTTTTTATACAGTATTTCTGTTCTCTAGGTGCTGAAATATTAACAGATCAGCTTGCCTCCTTCAGTCTTCCCCCATTACAGAGCAGACAGCAATGTAGAAATCACCAAAATACTTACCATTTACCATAAAATGTTATTTCTGTCAATGTAATTTGAAACATTTCTTGTAATTAATGTTTTGCTTATCAGTATTGGAAGGATAATGATATTGTACTTTTTAAGAAAAGTTTCATCCATGGTCAACCATGGCTGCTTCTAAAATGATCTGTGGCTCTGATGTGGCTTTGTAATCTTTGGGATCATCTGACAAGTGAGGAATAGACATTCCAACAAGAGAAATTTAGATTTAAAACCATTAGTAACAGAACACATAAGAAAGATGTACCAATTTAGATAAAAACAAATCTGTTTTTCAGACTTCAGAGTTAAATGAAAATATTTTGGAGTAAATGTAAGTATTCTCCAGAGGAACATCACTTTTTTTTGTTAGGTGGATGAATATATCATAACTGTGTTATAGCTAATATTTTTGTGACTGTTTTTTGTGAAGGCAAAATATGCTATTGGCTAGAATTCACTTTTGTATCTGAGTTACATATGTATAAGCTAACTTATTTCATTATTTTCTATCTCCTACAAAAATGTCTGCATCTGTTTTCTTCTTTTAAATTGCAGCCTGTGTACTGTCCAGAATCTCTGCTTTGACTGGTTTTTTTGCTGTTGAATTTTGAAATTTTACTTTTTTCTTTTTTGGAAAAACAATTGAACATTTTGACCACTTTTGTAATATCGTGTTGAAAGGTGCATTTGGGATCTCAGAGATCAGGTTTCCATTGAACTTCTCTGTTTCTGAAATGTACAGGGGACTTCACTTTTAGTGTCAGGACCATTGTATTACAAATGATCAGTACAACCCAGGAAACAGCCTGGCTTTGAAAGACTGTATTTTTAAAGATTTATATTTTGCCTAAGAAATGTTATTTCTATCTCTGGTAGCAGAGTCTTGAAGCTCAGATTTTGGCCTAACAGATTAATGAAAATTATTTATAGTTTAGCTGCTGTAAAAATACATATTTTATTCTGAATGAAGTATTTTTGTGGACATCTCTCTATTAATAAAAACAGTCCTTCACAAAGACCTTCTTAATCAAGCCGTATTTTCTTCTGAAGTGTCCATAGTAATGCTTCTCTTTCCTCTGTCATTCCAACCAAAATTTCATACATGTGATGGAAATAATTATTTTACTGAAAGCAGAAATGCAATTTCCAAAATTATCATTGATTTAGGTGGTTTTGAATTTTCACCATCTGGATATGTTTTTTAAGTCCTTTGGGTAAGCTCTCTCTGGGTTTTTTGTGCAACAATAGCATTCAAGGTTTGAGAAATGTGCCTTTTTAATTTATTCTCATTAATAATTTCTAAGTTCCAAAAACCAGGTAAATAAAATGAAATGCTTTTCTTTATCTATCTGGAATTTAAACATGAGAACTATTTAAAGTAGTAGTTTTTCCATCAGTTCATATATTTTATATTTTCTGTATCTGATTCTGACATTGACTAAATATAGGAAATGCTTCTTAGCTAGGAAAGGCCAGGGTAAAAAAAAATATGACGTATTAGTGATATGAAAAAATTTAAAATCATATCTGAACTATTTTGCAAGTGATTAATTTAAAAAATAGCCTTTTTTTTTGCTTAAGATATCTTTTCGTTGTCCGAAATTGCATTTTTATGAGGGCTAGGGAGCTGGGATTGCAAGCTGCCTGACTTTTCATAGGCTTAGTATAGCATTTTCTATAACCTTTTCTTGATTCCAAAGCCGAATCAGTGTGCTATATTCCTCCAAAGTTATAAGATCTTTCTGCAATGCCAGTTGAGTTGTTTTTAGCAACTACTTCAGTCTGCTCTTTGCAGTCCAGCTATATAGCATTGATATACATTCAGTAAACTGAGTGTATGTCTTACAAATCCAGATGTAGGATTCTTAGGTGAGATAAAAATTTAATTGAAAAGAGTGATAGTAATATAGCCCTTGCAGTGTTGTAGGTTTGTTGGCAGTGTTCTGATACGTTGAGTTCTCAAAAATATTACAGTGATACAGGCAAACTTGGACTATTTTTCTGAATTAGAATGAGGAATTTTTTTTTAATTTTTTTTTTTTTTGGTGGAGGAGTGGAATGCAGTATTAAGTGTTTTCAGATCAACTTATCCAAAGAAATAACAGTGAGAAATAACTGTAGAATGATGGAGGAAATAGAAAGTCACTGGGAGATCTTCAGTTTGCCCAGTGTATGCAGCTGAGAAAGAGTGATGCATCAAACCATGAGCTCAAGGCTAGCAGTCCTTAGGAGAAAAGATAGTTACTGATTGGCATAAATTACTACCTACAGAATGTACTGTGTGGTATCGTCAAGATTTTCCATTCCATCTTGTACACTTTCTGCTGACAGGGATTACCCTTTATTCAATCTTTACCTGGGCATCACTGACAGCTTTAGCTTCCAAACAGGCCACATGGTTACAGGTTAGTGACAGGAGCTCAAAGTATGCTTTCAAGTTGTCTTTCTTTCAAAAAGCATTATAATAGGTATTTGAAAAGCCCAAGAACTCCTTGTATTGTTCGTATTAAACTACAAGAACCTTTTAAATGAAATGCTGGTTTTGATGAGTCAGCATTTTGGTTACATGCACAAGACAAGATCATGCTTAAAATTGTCATTCAAACCCACAGTTTTAAATCAGTGAAGTGTGCAGAGCCTATCTTACTGATGCAAGTTCAGTGATGAACATACAGGGTTGATAGTAAGGGGAAGCCCAGTGGGACTGTTTGTTTAATTAGGCCTCAAAAATAATTCCACAAAACTGGCGTCAATTTTCAAATAAATTCAAAATAGCCTTAATTATTCTTAATAAATGACAAAAGTTTTCCCTGCATTCATTAATGTAAGCACAGGCTCATATATATAGACCCACTCTTGTTTTACAACCAGTCTGAAACATTACCTGTATGTTGAATCTGAAACAGTATGGATAATTAGGGAAAATAAATTTGAACCTTAATTACAAATTCACATTGACAAGTACAAATGAAGCCCTAAGATAATGATTCAACACAGATCTTTGTGTTGAATCTTTGCTACTTGTGAAGCCAGAACATCATCTCCTCTCCACAGATAATTCTGTTTAGGGACAGAGTATGAATTATTTGCTCATACCAGTGTCATATACAGATGGAAAGGAACATGAGGCAGAAGTGCCAGTGTACATCATAGGTACATGTAGAAAATTAGGCTCTTGAAACCATATCCAATGCATCTATTTAATATGATTGGAACCTTTTGTGATGGTTTGTCACTTGATTTTATGATGTCAAATAATTATTTCAGCAAATAGAGGCTCTAAAGAAAATGAGACCAGTTATTCTTGTATTCTTTTAATTAAGTTATTCTATAATTTAATGTTCATCAGAGAGTACCTAGGGCTGTTTCCTGTGTTGGTAGACCAGAGATGCAACACTGCTGTCTTGGAAAACTCGTGACTGACTGCTTTTATATCAGCAAGCTCAGAGAATTCGTGCATGACTGTCATTAGCAGTTTGGTTAGTCTTGCATGTTTCCAGCCATCTTTCAGCACTGGATTTTAGTCAAGAATCTAAATGTACTTTTCTGAACTTCTGAATATTTTAAACTTGGTTTTCATACCAAGTAGGAATAAAGAGTTGAGATAATCCAATTCTGCATTAAATGGAAAATGCTAAAACCTTTGAAGATACTAAACCATCTTGTTTCTACATATTTGATTTAGAAAAAAAGTTGTCAGCATTCTTAAACTGAACTTATTTATTTTACTTTGGTGACTTTGCCTCATACACTGGATAAACTGAAGGTCTCCCATAAACGTATTTCCACCTCCAAGGTTATTCCTTACTGATTAGATCTGGCAATCAGTTTGCCTGTACCTGTGCTTTTCAGTGAAGCAGTCAGAAGAAAAGAGGCCCTTACTTTGTAAGGAACCTTGTATCTGTTTCCTACCCTGCAAGTTTTGTTCAGCTCATGTTGCTTGGTGTGCATCTCTGCACAGGGGACAGGCTGAGGAAAATTTCCTGTGACCTTCTGGCCAATTGCACTAATGACCTTGGACTCTGTGAAGTGTTAAAGTAGGGGAGAAAATGGCTAAGGAAACATGTTGCATACTGTAGGAAATATATTGTGACTCTTTGTACTTGTTAACAAGTTTGGATCAGGTTTATAGCTAGTTCCACTGGGCTATTCCACCCCTGCATTTGTGTAAAAGGAGAAAAAAGATTTTAGCAAAATGAAGAAAGCTGTAGTGTGGGTGGACCCCAGCACACTCAACCTAAGAGCAATCCCTGTTCTAAATTATGCTAACTAAGTACAAAATTATGCTTATTTCATTTTGGTATTCTTGAGTACAGTCTTAATTCCTTGGCACAGAATTTATTTATTTTTAAGGGACAGAAATCAAATTAACACATCTGTGTATGCGTAAGTAGGCCAAGGCTTCAAGCTTTTACTACATATCTCTTGAACTAGCTTATTTCCAGATGAATTACTTTTTCTACTATTCTTGTGTCTAGTGATCATCTTTATTTGGAGTAGATTTAGGTTCAATTTTAGTGGAAGAAAAAAGCTCTTTTCCTGCGCTAAAAAGGGTTTTGATTTTCACTTTTGTTGTGTTTGAATTAATGAAAAAAAGAAAACCCAAACCAAAACCAGTTCTTAAGATGCGGTGATGCTGAATTATGGTTCAAGTTGATAATTTTTGCAAGATGTGCAGATGAGCAGCAATGAAATTATTATTTAGATTTGAAAGTTTAAAGATCAGGGTTTCACCCCACAAACCACACGGCACAGTGGCACTGAGGAACCACAAAAATTCTGCTCTTAGGAGCTATATTCCTTTCACCTAGCTGTAAGTAGCTAAAAGATACTGCCCCTGGTGTGTTGTCAAGACCTCCACTGGTCCTGGGGTAAGCTGGGCATGCCTAGCTCCCAGTGTGTTCAGAGCTAACTCAGTTGTCATTTTTCAATAACTCCTGTATCCTGTAGCCCTTCTATTACAGGATATTGTTATCTGCCTTCTTTTTGCTTTAGAAAAGATGCATTGTCACTGTTGTCATAGAGTTAGGCTTTGAAATAGATTTCACAGAGTCTTCATGTGTCAAGATGAAGGCTGCAAATTATCTTCACAAGGAGACAAGTGAAGCCTTAAATATTAATATTGGAAGTTTGTTCTGAGTTGTCTAAGCATCAGAAGTTTCGTGAGTTTTTGTTAGGGTTGGAATTATCTCACTGGTAAAAATATGGCACAAATTTTGAAGAAGACATTTATTTAGAAAGCTTTCTGTAGGATCTGTGCTTCACTGAAATGTCTTTCTAGCTATACTTTCCCAGTTAATGATGTATAATGATGACTGAGAAACTAAAATATATGCTTTTACAGCTTCCTGTTCTCAAGCATATTGACCTTCATTTGCAGAGTGATTGAGACAAATTATTTGTGGGTTTATTTGAGTTACTTGAGAATGTTTAGCATTAAAAAGGATCCCACTACAAGATGAGGGTCAGGCAGATTTAGCCGGGTAAGAGCATGTGACTAGAAAAAACTATAATTCTGAGGTGAAATGAAGAAGCTTCTATTTAATTTTTGACCATTGGGTCAGGTGACTCAGAAACAAACAATGATACATCAGGAAGGAAAATTATTATATCAGGCAGCAGCATGTGTTTCCCAGATTAGGCTTCTTGAGCAAAATTAGATTAAGATTTTCTTTCATCTTTCTAATTAAAATATTCTGCCCTTTTCATTGTCTTAGGTCATTGTTGATGAATGACAGAGGAGTGCCTTGACTGCTGCTTCCCAAATATAATTAAGTTTGATGGTTTTCAGTGGAAGAGATTATATATTTGCTGAATTTAAAGCAGCTGTAACAGAAACAGCAACTGCATATTTTTAAACTGTGCTCCTGCATATATTAGACTGGATAGGTTTGAATCTTTAATTTAAACATTTTTCTTTTAAATTTCCCTTCATTTTGTAGAGCTCTTTTGTTAAGATTTAAGATAACCACAAACCACAAGTAACTTCTTAGATTTCCATGCAAGAAGTCAACTGTATCTAATTAGTGGACTGCTGTTGTGTTGTGTGTTGGGAACATTCCTGCTCACTTAGGAGGCGATCTTTGCTCACTGAGTTATCCAGGCAGTTCCCAATAATGCTGGCTGCAGGGTGAGCTGCCTTTTGCACAGACAGAACACTAATATGAGCTTGATATAAAGGGTATAAAAGTGTAATTTTGCAGTGCAGACATCCTAGAGTTCATTTTGCTAATCAAAACCAGAGGAGTCTCCCAGAGCTTCAGTCTCTGTCAGAGTTAGAGTTTATGCTACTTAGATTCAATCCTATGCATGAAGAAAGTTTAGGAAAGCATATGTAAAAGTTAGGAGTTTCTTCAGTGTACTCTCAAAAGACTGACTGCTGACAGCACTGGGCATTTAACATTTGCACTCATGTGTTCTTGAGCAAGCAGTAACTCTATCTCTCCACCTGCAATGCTGTGTTTGAGAAGTTTGGCCTGTGTTTGTAGCAATCCTTATTATATTGAAAATTTACCTTTAGCATGTGCCCTTATGTACAAATTGTTTTCTGTACTTTGTCCAAGTGTAATGTACATTGTTCACTCCGTGGTTCTAGCAACGTTCTCACAACCTTACTCTGCATGCGTGGAATTTATCACCAAATATGATCAGCAAAAATATTTACTTGAATTCGAGTGAATTCCTATTCACTTAATGGCAAAATAAGACAGTTTACGGTCAGAATTTGGAAGGAGTTGATACAAACCTTCAGTTACTATGTGGATAAAAAATGTAGGGACAGATGCCATTTCACAGACAATGGCTGAAAAGCATAGATATGCTTAACAATTTTCTATTAATAGCCTTTTCTATTTAAATAATTAAATGCCATGTCAGATGAATATTGGCTCTTTTCTTCTGTTATATTTTGCACACTGTTTAATTCTGAACAATAGACTCAGTTTTCACACCTTGCTAATAATATCTACTCTTTGTGCTTACTTTTTGGTTTGGACAATGACCCTGGATTTGTATCCCTTAAGTTGTTAATATGTGATCTATAAAAACAAGCAACATGGGAACCTCTAGACACTCTATGTATAAGTAGCTTTTTCATGAGCAGTCATGCTAAATGATTTTGTTTTCTTTTTTTTTCTTTTTTTTTGGTATGGATATTTGTTCTTTTTCCTATGTACACCCCTGGTGGCCCCAAATGCTGTTCCCTTTCCTGGATCTACATAGCTCCCTTATTTATTGGTCCAGTTAAAGCACAGCTGTGCCCAATGCTGGTTTTCTATTTGCTGATGTGGGTCATTAGCAAATAAGGACTTTAGAGGAAAAAGGGGCATGACAGAATTTTTTTCTGTTATTCTGTTTCCACAGTATAGCCCAGCCACAAATTTTAATGAAGTTTTTGGGAATCTATTAGGGATATAGAAGTGACATACAAAAATTTTTAAAACTTTGAATAATAAAAAAGTATAAAAGACCCTGTCACTCAGAGTTGTTCATATGGAGCATTTTGGTTATTTAAGAAAAAAGAAAGAATAGTTGTAATTGATGATTTCATCATCATTTTATTGAACATTTTGAGAAGTTAGATACTGAAAGAAAGAAAGAAAGGTGGAAATTATCAAATCTGTAAACTTCAAATATGAAATGGGAAAAACTGGCCTTGTAAGCCAGTGACTCTACTTAAATATTCTCCTTTTTCCAGTGAAAGAGTTTTCCAGTCATAGTTCATAGGAAAGTAGACCTTTGAGTTGGGCACAATTTTTAAAATATATGGTCCAAATTAGCCTAAAAAGTGATCTGGAAAACTGAGCCAATGTAAAAATAAATACATTAAAAAAAAAATCAGAAAATTGATTTAAAATATTTTTTTTACCTACTCCATTATTGCCTATAAAGAAATCCTAGGTTTTTGGCTCTGCTGTCTCCAGGAATTACAACATGTTGTATTTTTTCCCCCTTCTCAAAACAAAAGAAGGAATTTTAGCTTTGAAGTTAAAAGCTCTTCTTTGTCTTGAAAATTCTATTTGAGTACTTTCTCAGTCCCCTAAAAGCCTGTATGTGTCTATTTTGCTTTTATATGTGGTACAATACCATTAAAATAATCAAAACATGAAGTTTAATATCCAACAATGGTTTTTGACAAGTTGTTTTAGGTACTTTAACTAAATTTAACTTTAGCTAAGTTGTTCTGCATTGCTGTTTATTTCTCAAGAGTCCTTGAATACATATATTTTCTACTGTTTGTCATGAATAAATTACTTGCAGTTTTAGCCTGTTCGATAAAATTATAGAATATAAATTAAAGAAAGAACTAGAAAGTGAGGACATATCATTCTGAGAGACTGATCTAGATTTCTTGGAGATTTACTTTAGGAAATAATTATGGATTTATTTTTTCTTTATATTTTTAAATTTGTTTTTTATTTCTCTTTTCAGATGGAAGATGTCATAGCCCGCATGCAAGATGAGAAAAATGGGATTCCTATTCGGACAGTGAAAAGTTTTCTTTCCAAGATTCCCAGTGTCTTTTCTGGTAAGAGTCAAAGTGAATTTCATACTATTTTAGTTTTGTGTAAGGGGATGCTCTAGTGAAAAACATTTTTAAATAAGTACTGTCAAGAATTCAGAGTGATCTGATCTGGAGGAGACATTATTTATCCTTTGAATAGTTTAATTATAGAAGTCTGATGTTTCTCTCAGATTGGAGTGGATTTACACAGGGATGTTTTTGTCCTGAAAATTAGGTGAAGGGAATACTTAATTTGCTGCAAAAAGTTAATTATCTCAGACTGGGAATATTTTTATGGCAGGTCATATCTGATTTTTAGCCAACTTCCATAGCAAGTGTAAGTTTAGTGTGTTGGCCAGTACATGAAGATAAGAAATTTCATAGCAGCAGAACAAAAGAAAAATCATCACCACGCTTTGCAGCTGGTGCTGATCAGGAACTGTGACATTTATTACAATATTCATGATCTGCTTCTGCAGCTCAGTGCCTGTGCTTGTGAAACTAAGTGCTGAGATCTTTGTGGGGATTTGCACGACAGCTCTAAACTCTATAGCTGCTTTAGGTCAGTACAGTCATAGGCACAAAAATCTGTCTATTTATTAATTAGCATGTAATTCCTCTGCTATTTACATTATTTTATGACAATTTATGCATTTGTGTATGTGGGTATATACTCCATTGAGTATTGAGTTTCTTTGAAATAGATGCCATTTTTTAATCTAATTTTTCCATAATCTTTAGGAGCGTATCCTTGTACGGAAAGTATTATACAAGTTTCTACAGTCCAGAACACCAAGAAGAACTCTATATTTTAATTTTCAACCTGTGGAAATTTTTTTCTAGTGAATAATCCTGTCATAAAGAAGGATAGTGTCCTAAGAGTGAACAAAAGTGCTTCCTGATTTTAGAAAATAAATTTTAGATTTTAGAAACTTGAACAAAAAATAGCCTCTGTAGAATGGGCCTTTATTTGCCTGGAGTTGGTGCAGCATGGCATTTTATTGAAGAATTCACATTAGTTGTTAATCTCTGCCTTAACTTGTGTATAATAGATTTCAAAGTACACTGACCAAAATGTCTTTTTTCTTTTTTTTTTAAACTGGAATAGGCATCATACTTTTAAAGGTTGAGTTAGAACATATATTGAGTTCTACATAGTAGTTACTGATGTACCAACTTTTCTATTGATGCTTTAACTTTATTAGCTTCAGAGGGAAATAAAAATCATAGGACAGTTCATTTTTTTTTCTCTTTTATGATTTTCTGCCTTAAATACCAGGGAGTGCCAGTAATTTTTGCTACACATGACTGAAACTCCCACCAGAACAGCAAAACTGTCATTTCATTTCAACTAATCTACTTTCCTGTCAGTTCTCTATCCTGAATGGAATCTGAAAGCTTCAACTCTATGTCCTAAGTCACTAATTTCATTTGATGTGCTAGGAGTTTGTATATGTAGCAAACAAATATCAGCTGAACTCAAAGCTGTTGATTGCTAGGAAACATGGGAATAGTGTCTAAGGGTCGCAACAACAATAATGCAAATACATTTACCAAAAACTTAGAGTACTGTTCATACCCTCAAAAGCATCAAAGTAGATGCTCTTCAGTTAAAATATATATATTTATATTTATATGCTCATATATTTTATATATATATATGTGTGTGTGTGTGTTATGTGTGTCTGTGCATAAAAGATGTTGTGTACACACCATTTGTCCTGGATTATGCCCCATAAATACGGGATCTTTGCAACTGTTTGGTATTGTTTTTTATGGGGAGAAGCAAAACAGATAATTCTACCACAGTGAAATGATATTCCTTCAAGCACTTAGGAAAGACTCTACAAGTCCTTTAAACAAAGTGTAAAAGCTAATGATGTCCATAAGTTGTCATAGGAATAGGGTCTTATGTGATATAGTTGTCATTGTTTTGTTACATATGTTTATGTAATCTACTTCTATTTCATAGTATTGCTTCTAAAAACAGCAAGTGATAAACTGGTTGAGAGTCCCTTTTTATTGCTAGTTTACTGACCATCTCTAAAGATGACTGCATTAGCAAAATCAGCCTGAGGTGTGGTATTTGAATTTCATGGAATGTTGTGATTGTAACAAATAGGATGATGTAACCATACTATCTCATTTACTGAGTCATTCCTGAAATATTTTCACAAGTAAAATATGAACAGTGAGAAACATTTGAAGTACAGATATTTCCCTATACATTATACAGATTTTTGTTCTTGAGAAAAATATAATCCCAAATTAAAGATTATTCCACTTTGTGAAATTTTGAAAAGATGAGGAATCATTTTGCTTTATGTTGCATATATTCTATACATTCACAGAGAGCTAATAAAAATTTGAAACTTTCAAGGCTCAAAGGAAAAATGTAGGCAGGAGATTTTGCACCTTCTATGTGATTATGCATTTTGATGAACAAAGAAAGGACATACTGTTTTTGTCCTCATGCTTTGGAAATGTTTTGGAGGAGTGAATAAGATAATGTATATAGACATCTTACTGGTCAGCAATAGTGATTGCATGAAGGTTGTCATGTGCATTTGTTATTAACATGGATTAGAGTATTAAGAATAAAAAGGAGGTGATTTTCCTGGTCCATGGTTCACCTTTAGACCTGGAAATGGATTAAAAAAAACTTTCTTGAAATGATGAATTTAGGGAGTCTGACATATGAATCATAGAGATTAGGAGCTCTAAAATATAATTTATATTTTTGCTAGGGAGGGATACAAGAAAATGCCAAAGATTTGCTGTTCACTTTGAAGAAGAAGGAATCATTCAGAATTTACTGACAAATCAGTTGTTGGGTGTTTGTTTTGGAAGTCTTTGTGAGGTGGCGTGGGTGGTTTGCCCAGTCCTTTTGCCGAAAGCTTCATAAGCTAATCAGAAC
Source organism: Zonotrichia leucophrys gambelii (assembly GCF_028769735.1). Classification (NCBI taxonomy): domain Eukaryota; kingdom Metazoa; phylum Chordata; class Aves; order Passeriformes; family Passerellidae; genus Zonotrichia; species Zonotrichia leucophrys. The sequence goes on from NC_088172.1 coordinate 60,036,674, forward strand.
ATGAATATTTCATTAAGAAGGTGTAGTGATGTCTTGTGGTCATTAGGAATATCAGTGTGATTCTTCATAGGGCTTTAAAGTGTGCAATACTTGGGTGAGCTTGCTGATAAAACCTGTGGAGAATGTGCCAGTTGAGTGATGTGTAAGTTTGATGTGGAACATGAGTATTTTTATTAAGGAGCAGGGAGAATTATTGAGAAATGTAAGTTCAGTTAAAGAATACACACAGAGGGAGAATAAAACCTTTTCAAGAAAAACACGCTCATACTTGTTATTACTGGGTGTTTCTGATGCAGGGCTCATTGATCTTGGAATGTAGTCACAGCTTGAACCGACAAAAATAGGAGAAGGAGATCAGTAGAAAGGTGTGGTTTTTACATCTCCTGGGATAAAGAGAAAATGAAAACATTCATTTACCTTTCACTGGAAAATATGATCCATGTGAAGTCTTAAGTTTTTTTCTCATTCCTGCAGGTGAAGCTGATATAGTATCTTTTCCAAATAAATATTGTGGTTTTCCATTTTTTAGAAAGATTATTGCAGTTATTATATTACATCTATTTTTTGTTAAACGTTTGCTATTATTACATCAATTTTTTGTTAAATGTTTTACTTGATCTCAGAAAATGCTCATTTCCCTTTTACCTGGGAAATCATGAAAATAACGAGATGTTGCATTTTGATTAGCAAATGTATTAATATAATGATTAATTACCAGTAGCAGTATGCTTGGTAAAAAATTAAAGAATTTATGTTTCTGAACATAAAAAAATCCAACTTAAAGCAGTCTTAGTAGCTGGACAGATGTCATGAAAGACTCCAGAGGAAAGCAATGTTATAATTGCTCATCATTCTCACAAATCACAGGTGGGTGAGCCCAAGGAATGAGTCACAGGGGCTACCTGCAACAGTATTGCTTGTTATACAGAGGCAGGCAGCAAAAGGTGAGGCGTATAGTGGGGATTGGATGACTCAGGGGAATAATAATAGGAGAGTTTCATCTGTCATTAGTTTTGATCTTTTCCAGTTGAGTAATGAGTTGTTAACATCTGATGACTTCTCAGAGCTGCAGGTGAAATTACTTGATTGGTTTATCCACTTCAGTACTGGAGATTACCAACCTGAAGCACAAAGTGAAATAGAAAGCCCTCTTGGTTTGACAAGAAGCAAAAGCCACAATGCATAACACTTCCATCATCTGGTGCCTTTGGAGCAAAGTAATATTGCATTATAGGTAAATAAAAGGTTTTTGGAATTTCTGGTTTTAAGAGATTTTTGAGAGTAAATGAACCATTTTGGACAATCTAGGATTCCCAGATACCAAGTCTTGAATTTTATAGACTTTGTTTTTAACTTCTGTTTCTCCCATGCTGGGTTGATGACAGGTTCCTACGTTGTTGTTCTATCTATTTCTTCATCTCTCTTTTCTTGCATTGTCCTAGTGTGATTAAATGATAGAATCATTGCTGATTTCTTTGTTCTAAATGAGCCTCTTGTTACTTGCAAACCAAGCTTTCAGAGTTAAAACTGCAAGCTCACTGCCTTGATGAGTTTCCACTCTTAGTGAATGCTTTGATGAAAAGCTTGCTGTCAGTTCAGCAGGGACAAAAGCTGGATCATTTCCTCTCCTGTGCCCTCTCAGATGAGCAGATTGGAGCAGGAACTTGCCATGTTTACTGTTTCACTTTTCAAAGCAGAATTTTGAGAACAAAAAGTTAATAAGCCTCTATTCCCAACTGAATAGTTTGTTTGAAGTTCTACCACCAGTCTCTTGCATTTGTAATTTTTTCATAGTGACTGATTTGCGTTCAAATGTTCATAATCTTTTCAGAGTGGATATTTATTTGTTTATGATTTTTAGTCATGAGTAGAAGAGATTGACTAAGTGGAGCCATAAGATAGGACACACAGTAATTTCCAAGTACTGACATAATTAATGACTGATTAATGACTGGTGGTTTTTATGCCTTACAGAAAACCAAAGTGGATTTTTGAGTGCTGCCTGCATCCCTTCACCTTCTGTTTCTGTTTGTTTGCCTGTCTTGGCCTCGTGATTGGGATGGTTACTGAGGATGATCTTAAGCTGCTTAAAACTTGACAGAGGTTTTGTATGTTACAGAAAATCAGGATTGTGACAACTTTACCATTGGGAAGTGCAGAATGAACGAGCTGGGGTGGGCTGGGATCAAATAAGATGGATGCTCCTCAGAAAGAAATTAAAAACTCTTTCCACTATCTTTATTAGTAGAATTAAATGAGAGTAATTCTATAAGAGTAATAGAATTGTTTGGGTTGGAAGGGATCCTAAAGATTACTTAGTTCCAGTCTCCCTGCTATGGGCAGGGGTACAACCCCACTAGATCCTGTTGCCCAGGGTCCCATCAAACCTGACCTTGAACACTTCCAGGGGTCCTGCAGCCAAAATTTGTCTGGGCAGCCTTTTCCACGATGTTTGTGCTCTCCATTTTCATTTTAAGGAATGTATTAATATCAGACCTTTATTAAATTACTATTGGAATGAAAGGCTTTTCAAAATGTGAAGTTATTTTAAACAGAACAACAAATACTAATTCTAAGGTTATTACTTATTCCTAACCAAACAACATAGCAAAAAATTTTATTCATGTGCTTGCTTTTTGATTCAGTGGTAATTGCCATTGGGAGCTTTACTAAAAAGAAGGAAATAAAGTATAAAAAAGTCCGAGGCAATTTTGCAAAATTGTCCTAGGAAACTGAAATATACTGAAAACCCATTTAAAAAGTCTTTTAAAGTAATCTATGTGCAAAACAATCATCATAAATTTCTGTTCCCTCAAAATATGAAACGATTATTTTCATAGACATTTGCAAAAGAAATAGGTATAGAAGTCCTGCAATGATGGCAAAAATAACCTTAGTAGTTATTGACTTACTGTGAGATGGAAAATTGCTAGGAACATTCATCTTTGAGGTTTGTCCACATAAAACACGCACCTTGAATTAAATGGTCTTGTTTCCCGAATGCATACTTTCTCCCAGACTCCTGTTTCCAGAGAATTTGCTCTGGGCCTTGTTGATCAGCCATAGAAAATTTTTGTTGCCTTTTCATACTATGTTGTTTCATAATGAAAATACTTCCCTGCCTTTATTACGTCTTCTTACTAATCTCCTTGTGTGTAAGATTTTGCCACTGTTTCAAGTGGAACAAGATTGCAGCTTTGAAGTATTAGAAAATTTAAGAGGAGCAGGGGAAAACCTACTGCATTCAGCAATGCCGAAAATGTACCTAGTCTGGCACCCTTGACACTCAGTCTCTGGACCCTGGGCGTGTGACATTCATGGAAAATGTGGGGTGAAAAGGGAGCCCTGAATCAGCCTCACATAAACCTGAAATTATCAGAAATTCCACAATCTTTCACAGCCTCAATTTCAGTAGCGTGCCATTTTTTTCTGTTGTTAACACTGGTTAATAATAGTGTTCTGCTGGTTTTCCATTGGCAACAATGGATAGTACTTTGAGAAAGCAGAGAAAATAGCCCCATCCAAATATAAGTATAAAGCTTATTTATGCCATTTGTATTTGCCCATGGAGGCAGTGCATAATATATCAGCTTAACAGAAACCCTCTTAAGCTGATGTAAACTACATCTGTAGTAGTGATAGCTTAGCTAAAATCTGTTATGTGCACAAAGCCCTGTAGGAAGAAAAGACTAGATTATGTCTAACAACAAGAGAATGTACAGAAATATGTTCAGGAGTTTTGTGAAAAAGGTTTTCTTTCCTTGCTATCTCTTGGAAATCTCTTTAAAATGAATATTACTGATGCTGGATAGCAATGGTTAGAACAAGTGGAATAATTATCAGTGAGAATTTGTTGGAGATGTGTATTTTAAGTATTTGTTTTAATTAGGAAACAGAGCAAAGTAAACTATTTAACTCCACATGTTTAAGAGGTACTTCTATGACTGCAAAGATATTTAAATCGCATGAGAATTTTTACACAGAGCAATTTGAATGAGGCAGAAGTGCTTTCTCAGGGGAAAGGGTTGGTACTGTGTCTGCCATCACTAATGATGAGACAGGAGGGAAATTTGCAGCTCATATTAAGAATGGGGAGAGGAAGTGTGTAGCTGAAGACAAATGAAGTCCTCTTTCAGCATTAGTAATGTTGCTGCAATATGAAATCTGTTTCATTGTACTCTTATTAAGTAGTCTCTGGATACTATTTCAAGAAGGAACATCCACTTGGACAAAAGGAAAAGAAAACCAATCTGGTTTCTCTAAGGTCATAACCCTTGAGTCCCAAAAAGTATCCATAGTCTTGCTAAAAATCAAAACTTTGCAATGGTACATGGGATTTGTAAAAGTCAGTTTGCAGAGTGCAGTGTAATTCTGAAGCTGAGAGTACGGATTAGCAGGTTTGGGTACTGAATATATTGTTGGTTAGAATGAAATAAAATAGTTACAGGGAATTTCTGCATGCAATGCTGTAGTTAAGCAGATACTGTAATTGTTTTATAAACAGACACAATAATTATTGATGCAATTATATTTTGGAGTGCACGGTGAAAAATATCTAATTTCTAAATTTACGTGACATTTTACCCTATTGTCCGGTGGCATGTTTTTGGTTGCGTGCTGACTATTAACTATAATTTAGCAGGCAATGTAGACATATGATAAGTATTGCTGGTACAGGCAGAAATAACATATTATTTACAGACATCCTGCTAGGTATAATAGAGTGTAAGCAAATTTCCTTTTCTCTTTAGGATGATACATATGTGTCTGGAATAGTAGTCCCCTTTTCCTCTTAAATTATGTCTAACATTGATTCCTTTTTTGACTTATCGAGCATAATTTCTTTCTAATTCAGTTTTACTTTTTTAGTACATAATTTTCTATCTTATTGTCTTTAAATCTGTTGTTTCAAAGTAAATTGAAATATTTAATTTTCTATCTTATTGTCTTTAAATCTGTTGTTTCAAAGTAAATTGAAATATTTAAATGAACTTTATGCAAAAAGAAAGTGGTTCTGTATTTGCAGAGTTCAATCTTCCATTTTTACAGGCTCATACGTATAGTTGGCCAGCAGTTAAAATAATCAAACTAAGTAAAATCATTCCCCAGAGAATATGGCCCTTATGCAAGAAATCAAGTTAGCAGGGTTTACAAGGTTACTTGTGACTTAGCCCCTAATTCTGTTGGTTCCAGCTATGAGGAAAGAGACATTGGCATTGCACTTGCATCAGAAGACTGCAGACTTGTATTTGCAAAAGGAAGCAAGGAATATATTGTAGTAACTGTAATTGTTTATATTTCTGCTTTTGCTGAAGTTATCTATAGGCTAGTTTTGCATGGTACTGAAGCAGTTCTGCTGCTATTTTCTGTCAGCTGCATTCCTGAATAAAGTAACACACATTAAATTAGAAAGTCACCCTTGTGGGAAGTAAAGGTAACTTCATGAAGCATACATACTGTGACTGACAATCTATCACTATGCACATAAAGGGTCCATTGATAGTAATAAATTTTCTACAAATTAACAAAATTATGTTAAATGGAATTATGGTATCAAGAACAATTTGTTAACAGGAAATAAGGGTGCTCAAAGGCACGATGAATGTTGCCTACAATGCTCCACACATTTGACAAAGCCTATTTTACTCCTGAGCTTCATAATAAAAGTCAATAATTGAGTTAATTGTTTAAAAACCTACTTTCTAGTCTATGCAGTTGGCGAGTAAGCCTTGATGTTACAAAACCAACACGTAGGCTGGCTGTAGTTACTGTGTTTTCTCTGACCCAGCCCCACAGTTTCAGCAGTTCTCGAGGCCAGAGGATGTTGGCAGCTTTGGAGGCACAAAGCTTGGCATTCCTGCTGGGTGCCTTGCCACACAGCATCTGTGTCTTTTTGTCTTAAAGGATGAAGACCTCAGTGGGGATGCTCTTGGTTTGCTTATTTCCTCTTCTGGGGAAGATCACTGGCGTAGGTGCTGCTTCCTGGCACGGCTCTCCATAACAAAGACCACAGTGGGAAACAGGAAAGCTGTTGCAGTGGTTGTCAGGAAGTCAGAAATAGCAGGCTGGTGAGAAACAGAGGAGAAACCCAGGAATCCAAATTTGGTGTCTGAGGAACAGAGCAGAAACCTAGGAATCCTCTGGAATCCAGGTAGATGGCAAAAAAGAATGACTTGGTTGTGGGAAGGAGGACACAGTCATTGCTGAGACTTGGCTAGTGAAGCCTAACTAATTGGAAAGCATTAAGAACATTAAAAAAAAAAAAAAAAGGCAGGGAAATTAGTATTAAACTCCCCTCCCCAAGCAGGTATATTGTGAGATAATATTTTTTTTATTAAAAGGCATGGTGGTGCTTGAGTGTAGAAGCAGACACATGGGACTTTTTTGCATTCTTTTTTCTTCAGAGTCAATTACCCTAATATGTGCATGCAAGGCTCTCATGGATACTAGCATCCATATTCTTGTCTGATACCAGAATTCTTGCCTTTTGAGATTTTCTAACAAAAAGTGAGACAGCCATAATGTGGAACTAGTTTAAAAACATATAGAACTCAGTCTCTAGGTCTATACGTCAGATGCTTTGCCTTTTCATCAAGACCATCTTCTTGTAGGTTTTGGAATTATTATGAAAAGAAGGTTGCAGATCCTAATAAGTGTACAGTAAAATACTCAGTTGTTTTCTGAGCTGTATCTCTAGACCAGGCAATATGCTGTGAATAGAGAAAAGGCATTGAGCCAAACCTGCCTGTTAATGGCTTGATCACATGAAATCAACCTTCTGCTTTTCTTCCCACATTTTTACCGTCTCCTCATTTTTCTAGTTGTTTTAATCAGTAATCAAGTTGAATTCTCATTTATTTCATACACTTTAGAGAAAAATAGACTTTCTTTGTTCTCTATTCACTTGTTTTCTGAGTAGTAGTATTTTTGTGTTCCTAGTACCTGAGTTCTAAAGTGGGTGTTTAAAAAAAAAAAATCAATTCCTTTCATACTTAGACAAGCATCTGTTCAATAGGACAAATCACAATCTGTCTTAATGAAAGGTGGAGGGGGAGTGACTCATCTCCTTGGCTTTTGTACCGGAGGTCAAATATAGTTTACAGAAATATTTAGGCCTTGCCTGTTACTTACATCTTTTCAGACCGTTGATATATCATCTAAAGAACTTATCATCAGTACTAATATGACAAGCCATGAAGACATGGTTACCATGGTCAGCATTTGCAGAGGGACCCCATATATTCTGTGTGAGTGATGGGTTGGTTGCTCTGGACTGGAAGTAGGTAGAAAATATGGTTGTGTTAAAGAGCATCATGTTGCTGAAGCAGGATTTATGAGGCTAATCTTAATTTTGTGTTGTGTGTACAAGGAAGCTTCTGTCAGGCATGATGACCCCAAACTCTAGACCATTTAAAGGCCAGTAATTGAATTTATTTTCCAGAAAATGAGTGGAAAACTGGTCATAGTAGCAATTTACTGTTCTAGGACGGTTGCTGAAAGTAAATAGAAGGGTACAGCTTGTCTCACTTTTTTTCCTCTCTTTTAAAAATACATTTCTTCACGTTTGAGAAGAAAAAACAAACAATCACCCCCAAACAAGTGGACATCCATCTCTCTCCATTTGTTGGTAATAGCTCCTTTTGACTGCAGTGGGAGGGAAAGGGAACACAGCTCCACATGTTTAAGAATTGTACTGAGCAGGTACAATTCAGCCCTGGTTGTCCTGAGCTCTGTCACACCAGCAGAAAGGTAAAGCATGCATGGATTGGATGATCTAATGTATTGTTTAATTTCATGTGATGTCACTGAGATCTAGGACACTGCTTCTAAATTACCTCTGCAATGAGTTAAATGACCTCTGTAATTTAGTCCCAATTAGTAGAGCTGCCCTCCTATTATTCTAAGGGATGATATGCCATATTTAATCCAAACAGTCGCCTAGTTAGTTTTGGATTTAGTCTGGTATAATTACACTTTTGATTATTATTAAACTTTTTATTTCTAATCATTAATGATGGGACCCAAAATTTAAAAAAGCATTTGAACAAGTGTATATGGACACAACTATATTAAAATGGAATTGTGTATTAGGCAGAGGAAGCCTTATGCGGCAGTTTATAGGCTATGAAAGCCAGGCTATTTTAGGAGGCTAGAGGGAAACCATTGTCAGTGAAATGCTAAAACTGAGAATAAATTGAACATGAGATTCTATTTTAAAATGTATTTTAGTAGAACCAAATAAATTGGTAGAGTAACAAATTCAAACTAGTGTACTAATTGGAAAGTCCCAATAGAGGAATGGAGGACTACCTGATTTCAGAAAGGGGAAAGGAACCTGTGAGCTCAGGGAAGAATTGAAACAGACTTCTGAACAGGAAAGGTGCTGGGGAGGGGGAAGGCACCATCAAGTTTTTTTAACTAGGGAAGGAATGACATTACCAGACATTACCAGTTTAAATGTTCCAAAGTGCTTTTAAGATTTATACTTTTTGATCAAAAGCATTGCATTTTTTTGGAAACTGTATCTGTTTGCATTATTTGGGAGCAGTGATTACTCATGTATGTGTCAGAAGAATAGGAAAAGGCTTCCTCAGTGTACATAAATTATTAAACCTGTAATGAGTCATAACTTCTTGTGGAAGAAACAGAATTTTATATGGATAGTGTGTCGTAACATTTGCATGATGTGAGTTTTGAAGGACATTCATGTTCTATAAAAGGCTGTTTGAATTACGGTTATCCAGGACAAGGTGTCTGTGTAGACATTGTTTTTATTCTCTGCAGTAATCTTACTATTTTGTAAGAATTAAGTATCTCCAGTACATATGTAATGGTGTTTTAAAATATAGTATTATAATTGGTTTCAATTGAAAAATCACTGATTGATAGCTGAAAATTTAAAAAATTAAGTTTCTTTCCAATTTTATTTCTTTTACAACAGCACAGAAAGCAAAATAAATATTGAGGTTAGAGAGTGAAATGCCAATTTAGTTCTATATATTACATCTATTTTTGATCAAGTCATAACTGTTTGTCTGAGAAGAAGCTCCCACTTTAAGGGATTTGTGTAAAATAGTTTTGGATCTTTTGTTATAAAAAATGAGATAAGAATCTCTAGTTCAGTGTATCTGAAATACTCTTCTGGCACATCTCTACAGCTCGGCTATTCAGGCCAATCCATCAAACCTAGACATCAATATTTGCTGAATCTCTGTGCTCAGTTTGTTACTAGTCAAGCCAAATAGAAACTGTCTGTACTATCTCTACTCAAAAATGGAATCCTGATGTGCAGATAGATGTAGTGAGAGATCAAGAAGTCCAGAAATAAGAGAAAAAGATAAAATATAATTTCATTATTAACAATTTGGTACCTTCTGTCCAAGACTACTTTCAGATGCAGATAAGTATTTGCTTTAAAAATTTACATGTCATTTGTGCTTTAGCAAGGCAGTTATTGAGTGTTAATGCTGTATAATTTTATAATGGGTTATCCAAACAGGAAATTTTATTTACAGAAAAATAGCAAACAGAAAGAAAAAGGGACTCCGCACAGATTAAAAGCAAGAGTTCCTAAGTTTTGCATTAGCTTCAGAAATCATAAGAGGTGCAATACATGGCAAAAGGAAAAATTGACTATATTAGTTATAACATTTGCAGTAGGTATCCTCAGTCAGCTGAAACTCTTCTCAAATCAACAGATCTGTCAAATAAGAAGGAGATTATGGCCCTAGGTCTCATATCTAATGAAGATTTGTATCACTATTGGAAATCTTTTGGAACTATCTTTTCTCCCATTATTTTGGAAAGGAAAAAGTTCCTCTTGCTGACATAACTAAAAAAATAAAATGTGTTTTTCATCTGTGATTAGTATTGACTTGGTAAGAAAGAAGAATAAAAGAAAGAGTGTAAAAAAATTCTGCCTCAAATCCAAAACGCACCTTTTTTTGCTGAGTATTACTATTTCCAATGTGAGATTTTTCTGTTGGTAAGTGAAGCCTGAAACTTTAGTGCTAATGAAATAAATAGATTCATGTAAAAAAATTTATACTCAAAACCAATACCTACATATCTTTTATGGGAAGACAAACTTGAGTAAAATCCATGCACATTTGATTTGATCATTCTTCACTCAGAATCTAACTAAATCACTGAACTGCACACATACCATGGCACCAGTACATGATGTATGTGTCTAAGCAGCTTTGAAATAATCCAGTTAATTGTCTGAAATCTAACAATGTGGGGATGCACCCACTAGGAGTTAGATGTTGCCTTGGGATTCCAAAGGTGTTTACTCTTTATCTGGAAGGTTCTTTACAGTTTCCAGTCCAGGGTGTTTATTAACAGCATCAACCCTAGCACTGAATCACACAAATTGTCCTTTCATGACCATTTGTAACTGCAAAATAATCCTGTTTTCCCAAAGCAACTTCTGTATAATATAGCAGTCTGAGTGTAATTAGCATTTCAAAAAATGTAAAGGACATGATAAGAATCAAAGATCTGGAAAAGAGTGATTGGTGTTATATACATGCTATATTTTTTAATGGTTTTTTTTTTTATCTGGCAGATACTCAGGGTAATATATAGTTATAGTGCAACAAAACCAGATAGAAAGCCTGAAGTTGAGCTCTTTTCATTGCTTGAATGTTCAGTTTATATTCCCTCTCACCTGCTTAAATAACAGCAAAAAAAGAAAACCTGGTAAAATGAATGCTAATGTTAATAAAAAAAGCACAAAACCCCATTTCACTTATGCCCAGCCATCAATGCAAATGATATGAAGAATTTTCATACAAAATAAAATCAAGAACAAGCCTGATATACTTTGAAGTCCTGCCTGAATTCATGAGGTTAAACACTGACCTTTATCTGTATGTTTTCCTGTAACTTGCATGGCTTTTCTAAATAAATAGACCAAGGGTCATTCGTTATTAAAGAAGTATTGCAATAGATAGTGCAGCAGGCTAACAATCAATGTTATTAAGGCTGAATCTTCCCATTTGAAGCAACATGAAAATTTGCCTGTCATTCTTTAATTGTTTTTTTAAAAATATTTTGAGTATGACTATAGTATTCGTCTTGTAAATGCAGCAACCTCTGCACCTCCTCCCCTCAAAAAAAAAAGAAAACCCCAAAAATCGTGGTGTTGCCAAAGGCATACTAGCATAACCTATGGCTCTTAAGTGAAGCTTGAAATTAAGGCCCTTGGATTTTCAATATTGACTTAATTATTCTCTCTTTGTGGCAGTAGTCTTTTCATTTGGCCTCTCTGACCATTACCACAGCTATAAAGTGAACTGTGTGCTCACTTCATCATAGTACAACTAGGGGACTTAATGTTGCTGGAGTTCTTCCATATACCATTGTACAAATTGTAAATCAATTAAATAATTTCTCTGTAATTGTTTGCAGGGCACTCTGTAAGTTTTACATCTTTAGGAAATAGCACTTGTTTTAGTAGTGCATCTTCTGGGACAAACCAAGCATTGTTGTTTCCCTTGCTGAAAAGCTTTTTTAAGCAGTGATCATTCTTCTGTCAAATCCTTTCCCCTGTGCCAAATATAGGTAACCAGCTTTGGTGCAGGTGACCACATCAGTCAAACCCAAGACAACCGCAGGTCCTTCAAATAATATATCCCTCAATAGCCTTGTCCCACTTGTTTGTACACACCCACTTGTCTTTCCTTTTGCTTTCTTTTCAGCATGGTTACCCAACTGGCCTCTAAGACACTGCCTTTTCTGACACCCCAGGGACCTGTCCTCCCTCAGCTTCCCTGCACACAGAGAGGAGGGAGCACAGCCTCTCCTGGTTTTTACACACATGACTTTAATTACCAGCATTCATCTTGTGAAGGCATCAATCATACATCAAACAAAGTGTTTTTGGAGGACGGAATATCATTACATTGCTAATGCCTCTGGTAAAACAAATGTGGTTTATGTCAAAATAGTCTGAATGTTTCTTCTTTATAGAGTGTGATCATGCCCAATTTAGAGCATGGTTGCTTTAGTTTGCATATCCCAGGGAGGTGCTTGAGAGACGATCAACTTCTTCAACTTCTTAAACAATATGAGGAGTTGGAGCCTTTTTTTGCACATCCCTTTCACCTGTCAGGTAGCCAAAGTGCAGATGAGAATTAAAAATGTACAGTATTGTACAGAGAAGTTTTATGTTAGAAGTAAATAGCTCTAGATGGTTGTGGTTTCACCACAATTTTGCATGCATAATGACTTTAGAAGGAGTAAAAAAATAGATTTAAAATTTCTTAAGCAACTTTAAATAACCATTTGTTTTCTGTAAGTCTCAACATATGTCATAGCTGAGAAGAATTTGAGCCATATTTCAATATCTTTTTCAGTCACTTATTGAAACTATGTTGATTTGAAACTTTTAAAATGTTTTTAGTGACCATAATGGAGTTACTTTGGATTTTCCCATTGAAACTAAGACAGAGAATGATTTTTTATTATATTCCCTTTGATTTATCATTCATTAAAGAGAAATTGCTTTTTAGACTAGTACCAGAATTAAAAATAGATTTGAAATTAAATCTTAGGAGGACATGAATCAAAACTGCCAAAATAGTAAGTTTGCTCTTACTCTTATTTTTGAAGAAAAAATCTTTTAGAAGCTAAATTCCAGATACTTCCCAAATGTTTTCATCCCCATTGTATATAACTCATTGTCTGGAAACTGGCATAGTAGTTACAGGAGCTGTTTTTTAGAAATACACTTCCCAAATGGTATTTGCTATATAAAATTTCAACAAGTGTTAGCTTTTCAAGGCTCATCTGGTTTTTTCGCTACATGGTAAGAGGAGAGATGACTCATCAAGAAGAGAGAGGAATGGTATGAGATAAGGAGAGCTATCACTGCTATCATTATAACGTTTGTATTGCACAATAAGAATACCTTTGAATTTAGTTTAGGTTAAAATGGAAGTGGCAAGTTATTAAAGATGTACAGTGGAATAAAAATTTTTATTTATTCTGATAATGATTGACAAGCTAACACCTTGAGAGAAAAAGGCAGAAAAAATTGTCCATTATTTTCTTTTTTATCTCTTGTGTCTAAGACTCTCAATGGAATGTCCTTGAGTGCTCTGTGTTGCAGATCCTATGGCTCTGTCCTCTGGTCTTGTCAAAGAGATCATAGAATCAGAGGATAATGAAGCACATCCATCTTAGTTCTGTTCAAGCTTTCTACATCTGCTTAATTTAGAAGAATTATCCATTAAGAGCATTTATGATGCTATATCTGAAAAACCAGTTTTCTGCTGTGAAATGTTTTCAGAGCCACACTTTTTCAGGAGGATGTTTTGACATTGTCTTTATCAGAAGGTCTGAATTACTGATGGTTTTTTATTGTTTTATTATTATACTAGCATTAGAAGCTGTCGTATGAGTCAGAAAGATGAAGATGAAAAATTCCGTTTGTTTTATGCTAAGAAAAAGGTTTTGTCCCTGTTGAATCACACGTTTTGATAGCATTAAAGGAAAATATTTTTAATTTTTCAGTTTGTGCAAATCTTTGATGTTTGATGTTGGGGTTCCACTTCATATCAAAATGAAGTTTGAGAGCCTCAAAGTTTGCTGCAAGTTAAGAAACTCTGGTGTCTCTAGTTCTGTTGTGATTTGTGAAGCATCCTTCTGAAGATGCACTTTTGACTGGGGATACTCAGAAAATAACAAGTCAGGAGCTTTATTGAGCAACCACTGAGCATGATAAACACAGAACATCTTAATTATTCAGTTAAATTGTCACATCAGAAATGCTGATTGTAGGGTCCTTAGCAGAGGTACTGGCTGTTCCAACATGTTTGAATAACAATTAGTATAAAATGCTTCCAAATTAAAATTACTGAATGAGCTCTGCAACATGAAATAGCAGAGTAACTCTTACCTCTGCTGGATGATCTGTCTTCACTGATATGCTTGGTTTGATAATCAAGTTAGATAATAAGTTTAGAGTGCATCAAATTTAGGCATCGTTGAAGCATTACATGTTTGTATTTGCTGTGTGTGTAACAAGAGTTACTTGTGTGGGCTACATCTTAAAAACCTGTGCTCAGGTCTGTAATTTTCCTCTGTATTCTCTGTGTACACGTTCTTGTTTGAAGAACAAGAACTTGTCTACCTTTGTTAGTTTACTTGCTAAAAACAAGAAAACACTAACTAGCAAGGACATCTTTCATAATGCAAGCTAAATGATAATTTTAAGTATGTGAGAAGGAAAAATTGCTGAAAAGTGTATTAACAGTAGTAAAACCTTGTTGCTTCCTTTCCCTGAGTGACAGTCATTTCTAGAAGCATAGCTTGTGAGGGAAAACTCAATACTGTAAGTAAGAAAAGAAGACAGTTTTAAAGTTGAATCTACATATACTTTTTAATATACTTACTTAAACTAGTAAGCCATCACTTTCTTTTAAAAAAATTAAAAATACAAGCACATAAATATATTCCATCAGCCATTACTTAAAAATGTGGAATGTTGTCCCTGAAATAGCAATAGCCAAAGACATACTCTTTGTTAAGTCAATAAAAAATGAGAGCAGTGCATTTGAGATGAAGAAATTCTTCTGATATTTTCTGACTGGTGTGAATTGCTGCTGTGTTTTTGTGCTTCAGGACAAATAGAGTAATCTCTCGCTTGAGCGCAGCATGTTTTACTGGCTGTTAATGTGGCCAGCCTGTTCCCATCCACTGGACATAATTTGTTGATAACAAACAGTGCTAAGGCAGGTATTTATTTGTGTATTGGTTATTGACAGGAGCCCAGTTTTATGCCAGATCAGATAGACTTGCAATAGTAGAAAGGAGGACTAAACCAGCCAAATATATTCTTTTTTTGTTTTTAAGTACAAACCTGCTTCATTCAAAGTGAAGCTGAAATTTGAAGGGGATAAACTGCTTAAGACTTCCTTTCTATGTGGGGAATTATTATCCTATTTTGCATCAAGCAAAGCTGTCACCAGTAATATTACTACTACTCCCTTTCCCCTTTATTTTGAGAGGAGAACAGTTCGGTTCCCAGGATGTCAAGCTGCCATAATCAGTCTTTTTGCTAGTCCAAGTACAAGCACCCTTTGCTGCTGTCCCCTGATTTCTTATCTGACAAGAAGGTAGCAGGAGAATTATATTAATTGCTGGTGCCAGATTGAGCAGGATATATTTATCTGTGAAGAAATACTTTAAATTTTTGAATTTTTGGGTTTTGTTGGGTTTTTTTCCTGTTGCAGGGGAGTGCAGCTAGTTTTCTTTTGTAATCTGTTGATGAATTCATTTTAGCTCCTTTAAGGATGTAAGACGATTGAGCAAGAACATGTTTTTCCCAAATGTCTTCTTACTCCCCCCAACCTTGGGACCATATTTCGGGTAGACGTCAGAATTCCTTAGCGGATTGACAAATGTTTATTGTCTCCAGGCCCTCAACACAAGAGTTGTGTTTACTTTTGCCTTCCACTAGTGAACAGTAATCCTAGTACTGGATTTCTATTTGCTTTATGTTTCTCCACTGATCCTGCCTTTATTTTCCCAAGAGAATATATATCATCTGTTTCTGAGTCTGTAGTCAGTGGTTAAGGAAGAAATGGTGGCCATCAACAGTTTTACATAAAATATGTACAAGTCCTCAAAAATTGCATGGAGAAAGCAAAAGTCACATAAATGGTTTGTACAGGGGCTGGGAAGAGGGCCAGGTTTGGATAGGTAGCTGAATGGCTGTGTACCTGTTCCCTCACCAAGGGTGATTTTACATCTAGATACTATTTATTCTTACTCTGACAACGTAAACAGCAAAGACGCAACAGGTGCTAAAAGTAGTATCCACGTCACTGCATACTCCTAGGCAACAGTATGAACCTAATTTTTTTCTGCATTTTGTGAAGAAGGAAAAAAATAATGGAAAAAAAAAAAAAGAGAACTACAGTCTCATGTTTACAAAGAGCTTCTGTACTCACAAGTCTAAGTTATAAAAGACCCATCCTATATCCACGGTAAGACACCGTCGGTTCTTAGTTCTTTATTTCTAAAGAAATAAAATGTTGAAATTTACATTAAAATAACCTGAAGAATAGACTTCAGGCTCCAGGACATGCACTATTATTTATTGCACTAATTCTTGCAGGTTGATCTTTTCAAAATTCTTCTTTGTTCTCTAGCCCCCAAAATCTACAGCACAGTATGAGGAACTATTATCTTTACTGTAGGAATAAATACCAAAGGTTACATCTTGGGCTAGTGGTCCAGGATTGTTCAGAATAATGTCTTTTTATCATTCTTCTAGTTGATAATGGTGGAAAATTACTCTCTCCAGCTTGTCCACATAAACTTACAAATGCTTCCCATGAGGTTGTGGATTAGTGTTATTAAATGGTTGCTCTGGATGTAATGAATGTGAGGGAAGGGATAGGAGAAAACAGAAGGTTTTTGCAGAAATTTTTTCCTTATCCAGGCTCCAAAAGAGATTCCTAAATTAGAAACATTAGTGATGGCTCTCATTGCCTTATACTGATGGAAAAGCCAAGTACTTTGCTTCAAAAATGTATTTGAGTAATGTGGTACCACATTACTTGTCAAAGCAGAAAGGTGGCTTTTGAATTCCTATAAAAATATCATAGAGAAAAAGCCAAGAGTAACCACAGGGCTGCAATTTATATCTTACAAATGCTGATATGAATATCCCTTAGGAAACATAGCAGCAAGAGAATGTGTGTGGTAAACTGAAACATAGAAGGATTTATTTTCTCCAAGTTTTACTTTTTGGTTTAATAAGTTCACTGTGATGGATGGGAACATAATATATAAAATGACTGGCTTGTATACTCAAATTTATGAGTATATACCATTGAGCATATACCATACTTCAATTTTCAGATTGAGATAGAAATATATTACTTATTATGGATGATATGATTAAGTTTATTTTAAA
Organism: Zonotrichia leucophrys gambelii; assembly: GCF_028769735.1. Lineage (NCBI taxonomy): Eukaryota > Metazoa > Chordata > Aves > Passeriformes > Passerellidae > Zonotrichia > Zonotrichia leucophrys. Next base: position 60,053,607 of record NC_088172.1, read on the forward strand.
TCCAAGAGCCATTGATTGCAATTAAAATAGTAGTTCATTTCTATCTCAACTTCTGGTAAATCTCTATTGATGGATAAATCTTTTTAGAGAATTTAAATTGTCAGCAGAACTTATATTTCAGTGAATAATTGGGAATTTTCTTCAAGAACTAATAAATTTTACCTTTATTGTGACAGCGTTCTTGAGGTGCATATGTAAGGAATGGCCATGAGAAGAACTCTGAGATTTTTATATCTTTGAGAAGAGACCCAGTAATATCTGCTTCAGATAGTTGCGCCCCACAATTATCAACATTTAGAATAAATTAATTCATAATCTCTGAATAGTGATGAAAGACTGCAAATGAAAATTATGCTGAGTTTGGTGAAAGTATTGAGTTGGGGGAAAGTAATTTTTATTTCTAACTCATTTCATTCCATACTATATAGTTTTTTTTGTTATGCCAAGCAACTAAGCGTACTAAAGTCATATTTTGGTAAAAACTGGATGGGATTAGATTTTCAGTAAGAATAATGCTCAAAAATATAGGTACTTAAAATTTGAATAACTTAATTTTCTTTCTCTTTTGAAGATGTAGCCCTGCAGCACATCTTTTGAAGTGTAAACTCTGAGACATAGGAGTATTAAAATAATCATGGATCTGGAGGAAATACCACAAAAACATCCAGCGCAGATTAATCAAGAATAGAAATTCATTTGAACTTTCTGTGGTCTATTGAATATGAAAACATTTCATATTTCAAATAGAAAAAAAAGGAAGCCTTGAGCAAAGTTTTGATCAGTCAGTGACATTTCTGGTGTAAGACCTGAATACTCTGATTAAGGCTTAAGGTTTCTACGCAGCTTCAGCAAACTTTCTTGTATTTTATACTTTTTATTTATTAGTACTATTTGAAAAACAGCTGATCTGTGCTACAGGCTGAGGAACAATGGTAATAAAGAATGAAAACTTCCAGATGACTGCTTTGGCCAGACATAGTATTTTTATTCTGCAGTTTCTTGGCATTCTGTTGTGAAATTCATGTTTTCAGACTTTCTGTTATAGCCTGTTTCCCTACACTGGATTGTTTCTTTGAAGATAATTATTTTGTGCAACTCCTGTATTGCAGACTTTTTTTTTTTTTTATTGGGCAGAAGTTTCCTGTTGAAGTGGTTTCTGTATGTGTGAGAGTAGCTGGGTAATGATCAGATTCTTGGGAAACTGGTGGTTCAGGAGTTTCTGCAGAGAACTTTGCTTTTGTACTAAGCATTACTGAATCTCTAAAGGGTATATTTTTTGTCAAAATAACTAAATTCAATAGATTGGACTAGTCAGGAAATCGATACTGATCAAAGAGGTTTTTTTGGACATCAGTTTTGAGAGTCTTTAGTGAAGAGAACAGTAAAATCATGAGTCACAGAAAGAGTGTTTTGAAATAGCAACAGTGGAAAAACCCGTTTTCAAACCAACTGTATAAATTAACTAGTATTGTGTAGGAACACTTTGTGAGGAAGTACATTGACATTGTTGCTGGGCAAATGTCAAAACTGCAAGTCACTGTGTCGCCACTGACTTTCTTCCTGGAGTCAAAATCCCAGATCAAGTCTAATATTATGTATATATTTATTCCCATTACCCCTGAATTAGGACTTGAGGGTTTTCCCCTGTGAAAATCCTCCATGAATGTTAAAAGTGTCTAGCAGAAATTACATTGCTCCTCATTTCCTTCCATTGCCATCTGTGTGTGGGTGTCTTTTGGGGGCCAGTATGACAAGAATTGGAAGAAGCATTTCTGAACTAAAATATTGTATTTCTTAGAGATATTAATGTGGAAATATAAAAAAATACATAATTGCTTGAAGCATGGTCAGAAGTTTCACAAAGCTTTTTTTGTTGAACTTAGAAGATTTTTGGTTCTACACTCTATTTTCAAACTACTAATATAAAAAAATAAGAAAGCAAAAGAGTTTATTGTGGCAGAGATAAACTCAGGCAGCTTTTACTGTGCTGTGAAGATTATCAAAGTGCAATGTGCAAACACTTACTGATATGTGTATGAGAGAAAGCACATATGCTTATCAATCTACCTGTTTTCTATATACAAAGTTGTCAGCAAGACACAGTAAAACATCCAGTAGATAGAAAAAGAAGACTAGATGAACTATTTATGGCAAGTAGCAAATTTTTCTCTTAAGAATACATTGTCAGTTTTCCTGAAACAATCTTGGATGAGTTTTTCACAGTGAGAATTCAAGACAATTAGACAAAAGTGATGTTACTATTGCCCTTTTACATGCTGTTTTAGGAATGGAAGGTCAAACTTGGCATAGGAGTCACGTATTAATTTCCTTCTCAGCTTTTCTTGAGGGTGACTGGTCTTACATTCATACCCTGCAGTGTTCTCCACCAGGGTACACGTGCCAGTGATGTTCTGCTTCCCATTAAACAGACTGCACAGCAGTAGGGAGGGGAGTCCAGGTGCTCAACTTCCCACATGGGTGTCCTACAGGGCTGTAAATAATTTATTTTCTCATCTCCCCAGCTATTTAACACGAAAGTGCTACAGCTCCGGGAAAAGGAATTAAAAGGGGCCAGAACCAGAATGCCCTGACCAGAATGCCTAAAAAAATCAAATTGTACTCTGATCAATGATGGTTTTTTTTCTTTTAAAAAATCAACCCACTTAAATAGTAAAGGTCAGAAAGGTAAATATGTAAGTGCAATCAGCAGGGTATTCAAATTATCGTTATCAGCTCTGTTGCCACTCATGATAAAAAATTCTACCTAGTTAAATCTGTAAATATATTTTACATTAATCCAAAAGAATACAGAAAAGAAAGAAAAAAACTATTAACTATAAATATAGGATGGTAAGAATTTATGGGCTATATGATTTTTCAGGCACTTCTGCAACCCCAGTCTCAGAGAGGAGTCCCTTCATTCTTCTTTCACCTTTCTGTGGACAGTGAAATCCAGTGATGCAAAGCCTGTCTTTGCTCAGCTGTAATAGACATAGGGAAAAATTAATTTGAATAATCCAGTATATGGATAATAATGTATTTTTCCATACTTTAAGCCAAATATAATATAGCCACTGTTTTTCTTCCCTCTGCCCTTCTGTCTGTAACTATATAGTAATTGATTTCTTTCAGATATATGCATGAAGAATTCATACACAAATAGTGTTTCTCAGATAAAGAAAATAAATGTTAAAATATCCATGCTGATATAACTGTGGCAATATATGCTATGGTTTGTGACTGTGAAAACTTCAGGGAGAGTACAGATAATTTTTGCCCCATTCACCAATGAAAGGCCTTTCTTGCAGAGTCCTCCTCGCCATCAGACAGCAATTTTTGTTAAAAAGCAGGTAGTGCTGAATGCCTGAGAGACCACTGGCGTTCACAATCTCCCTGCTCATCTAATCCACTTTCTGTGTTTCCAATGTCTGAATCAGTGCTGAGAAATGGAATTGCACATTATATTTTTTTAGTCATGATCAAGAATTTTGAAGTTTATATCAGTGACTAAACTTAATTTCCTGATGCATCACCACAAAGTGATGATATTGAAGAGGGAAGTTAAAATGACCCCATACCCTCCTCTCTCAATATAAGAATAAAGAGAAATAATGGAAATAGAGTACTGCTTCCTTGCTGACTTAGTAGTGGTCTTGTCTTAAATTTAGACAGTGATGTTTTCTAGAGTAAGGTTTATTAAGTTTTCTTAATAAAAGAAAAAAGCTCCAGGTTCCCAAGGCAAGGCAGTGGTGAAGCAATGAAGCACAAGGCTCCCGTGAGGGAGCACCCAAGGGGTCTGCTCCTGCCTCCCAGCACCAAACAGGCGCAGCTGCCCAGATTTCACAGTGCTGGGCAAACATGACCATCATGGTTATGTTGCTCTTGAGAGCTCAGATGGCACAAGACTTGAGTGTCAACAGCAAAACCCTCTCTCTTGCTGTGAGCAATGCAGGGGAGCTTCATGCGTTGCTTTCCCTCTTCAATATCTGCAGATATTCTGAGGTCTAAAAGTAAAAAGGAGAATAGGTTTCAGTTATTAAACCAAGATATCAACAGCAAAAGACTATTTTCTTTGCAAGGTTGAACCTATGTCTTTATGAAGTAAGAAATCATTGAATTGTTTCTCAGTGGTCTCTTGGTTTGTGGTTCTAATTAATAAATTGTACTTTCTTGCAGCTGTTTCTTCTTCCACTAGATATGTTATTGAATTTTGAAAAAGAGCATTTTGAATTTTACTTTTTTTTTTCCAGTACTACTATCATATCTTTTTTCTGTCAGATCAAGGCTTACATGGCTCATTGCATCTGTGCATAGAAAAAATTTGACTTATAATTCCCGTGAAACTTTCTATAGATCAGAACCAGCACTTTTTGAAAATGTATTCTGTAAGGACTTGTTTAGAATAGGTGATTTTCTCTGAAGGGTAACCTTAGCATTGCCCTGGCCTTTATGACTTTGACTTGGAAATTACTATTGCAGAGTTCAGAGAGCATGCTTTCCTCAAAAATATTTTCTTAAAATGCTGTGACAGCCTCAGCAGCTGCTATTTTTGGACCATTTCATTTAAAATTAATCACTTGTAGAATCTTTAGCAAGTACATTTCACAAAGAACATGACGGAGTCTTTTTCATTTGTATATGAATATAGATGTGGTTTTACCTATTTCTTTAAAGAAGATTAAAGTCTGTCTTTTTTTTGGACTTGAGTAAGATCTTGTGAATTTTATTGCCTTTATCAGGATAGGTGTTGGTATTTAAGGAATCTGAGTCTTGGCTTTCAGGTTCTATGTCTAAAAAACCCCTTTTTTCAAATGTTTTCTGCTTTTGCTAGCTTTAAGGTATTATTAAAAATTATTGCTTTGCCTTGTTCAATTTTATTTGCTTTATAAATTGGCATGACTACTGAAGGTTTTTCTGGGATTTCAGTTGGCAGTTTGACTGAAGTCTTGTGCACCTTGCAGATCTAATATCCAACTTGCCTTTTTTTGCTGCTTGCTGGAAGTGAGGCAGGGAGACCTGGAGAACTTGAGAATCTGCTTTGACAATGTTATAGCTGGGTCTTTGATATCACACATTAAACAGTATACAGAAACTGAGTATCTGAAACAGCATTTTCTATTTTGGATTGCTGAAATTTTCCTTTTCAGGTGAGTCCAGTGCCAAGGTAGTGGCTTCCATGAAATTTACATCATCTGACTAACTTATCTTTTTGCTAGATTTCTGGTGATAAGACAAAATCAGGCTTGAAGGTTAAAGATTTTTCATTCCATGAGTATTAGTTCTTGTTTTGAAATAATGAAGTTTATAGTCTTGAATAATAATTCCTATAGATGTCAAGTGTCATGTATGAAAACTGTCAAGAATTTACTGAAGTATTATTTTCCAGCAAAACAGTTTTCAGCTGTTTTGCTGCCTTGGTGTAGTGTTTTATTTTTTTTTTTCTTTCCCTGAGATAAGAAATTAGAGTAATGGTTTTAATGGTTTTGCCTTTAGAAACACTTTGCCTAAGTAATAAACCTTAGAAGAGGGCACAGGAATAATTAAGGGAAACAATATTGTTGATTAGACATTAAAACTAGTAGCTACAAAAACACCCAGCAAGTTCTACAAGTTAATACCTTTATTATTGTAGGACTAGAGTTGGCCCCAAGATCTCCCAAAGAAATATGAAATAATGCATTTCTTACTTGCCATATGACAAATTGCAAGTTTGTTTCGCTTGAATAGCCTTCACTCTAGAAGGAGAGTGTTGATGTTGATATTTATTCATCTGTCATGAAAGTCATACTTCTGAAATCATCAGTGTGTTAGAATGCAGCAGCTGGCTGAAACTCTGTCCAGGCTTTCATATGCCGGGGCAATGGCTTCAGGGTAAAGTGTGAATGGAGCATCAATGAACTTTCATAATCAGAAGCTGCCATTTTCAAGCAAGTTGATTTCCCACTATTATTGATAATAAGCCAAAAGACATCGGAACATATGGAGGTGAAATTTCTGGTGTGCAGGCCATGTATACTCAAATGTGAGTTTTAAAAAGAGGTAAAAAGGAAAAAGTGTTTGAAGGCAAGATGAAAAGAATAGAAAACTTCTTCCCATATGGTACCTGAGAGATTTGAAAGAAGACTAAGTTAAAAATCAGTTTTCAAAATGTCATTTTGTTTTTCCAATTTTTGTCTGATCTATGAAGATTTAGGAAAATATTTAGGGCTGACTAACTTCTCTAGTCAGCTGACAGAAAAATATAGCTATGCTTGGAACTGCATCATTGACGTTTATGAAGTTTCATCTTATTTCTTTTAACTAAAATTCTTCCTTCAGTGTCAACCTTGTAAATGTCATATATATATATAAAAGGGATTAAAATTTTATTTTAAAAAATAAAATATTTTTGGGGTATGAATATCTGTCTGAAATATTGTGTATCCCTCCAATAGCATGCAAAGGTAAGTTCCATTTCAGGAATACAGCAGTGTAAATACTGTGAGAAAGTCTGCCACTGCAATTTAAAATCTCTCAAGATTTAGGCATTTAACATAGCAATGAAAAATACTTGCTCTGGACATGGTTGTTAAGTCTCTAGAGATTTTTACTGCTATGTAATCAAGTTTGTAATGTGTACACACATGGAAAGCTATGATATAATCAATGAGGCTTTGTAAAATACATGATAAAGCTATTCACTGAATGTAATAAAATAAAAGCTAGAAGGAGAACAAGATTTCCTTTCTTTTCTGAAATGCCATTTAAAATACTGTTTTCATTGCTTAAGAACAGCAAAGAAAAATATGCAGTATGTAGAATACAGGAAGAAACTGAATCTAAGGAGTGACAGGGGAAATATACTCCACATTCTAATGTTATATATTATAGTGCATTCAAGAGCTTTTATTGCTTTGATTTGGTTTATACTTGTGTAAGTTGTATAGATTTTTATTGTTGTTTTAAATTTAAGGTTTATAAAAGTGGTTTGTTGTTATGCTTGGTGGGGAATGGATGAGCAACTTAAATATTCGTTCTATAAGCAAATATGTGATGTCTCTCTCTATTACATTGCCTGTTTGAACTGGGTTTTTTTTTCATGAAACATGAAGAACATGGATGTAACATCCCTCGGTGTTTCACCCATTTTCCCTCTAAGCCAGTTTGGTTATTTCAAGTTGCTCAAATTATGAATGTGGTTTGGGTTTTTTTTTTTATTGTCTGCAGCAATGATTCGTAATTTATTTTGCAAATCATATTCACAGTGGGTAAAGTTCAACTGTAGTTCTCTGTCTGAAATACAAGCCTGACTTCAGCTTGTGGCATAAAGTGCAAAGTGTGATACAAGTGCAGTTGATAGAGGTGCATGCCCAACAGGAGCAGATGGATTAGGAATTAGGAGGTGAGATTGGAAGGATCCTCAGTGTGAAAGGCAGGAAGAAATCTGGTAGAAAAGGTGTTAGGAGGTAAGCAATAGCATGGGACCTTAAAATAAGGCAGGGAATTAAATAGAAAGAAAAAGATATGCAATAAATGAAGGGATAGAGAGCAAGGGAGACTGGAAGGTAAGGAAAGCACTTCAGCACTGAGGGAAAAATTAATTTTGTCAATAGCTTAGCCATGAGGTGGAATTTGATATGCTGGTAGTCCCTGTATAGGTAACCTTGCCTTTACTGGTAAACTAATTTTTAAGCAGGGTTGGGGGGGTGCGCAGGGAGTGGAGAAACAGATTAATAAAGTGTTTTTCTATGTACATTTTGTGGTAGTGTCATTTTTAAAATGCAGACTACTATTGTGCACTTAATGCAATTCTACTTTTTGTCTTAGCCTAAAGTTCTATGCTTCACTGCTAAAACAAAGCTAAAAAAAGAAACTAAACTAAAATAGAATGGCCAGTGTTTTTTTTTCTAGACAGACTGAGCAAAAAATGTAGATCTCTTCTCTGAAGGAACAATATGAACTGCCTCAGGGGCCTGAAAAATAGCAAGAGAAAACATACTAATCTATAAATGCCTTTTCTTTTGCTCCTAGGTTCAGATATTGTTCAATGGTTAACGAAGAACTTATCGATAGAAGACCCAGGTAATTTCTCATGTTTTCTTGTCTTCAAATTCCAGGGTTTTTTTTCAAAGTTATTGGACTTGACTTTGTTTTCTGCTGCAATGAGAATGCCAAGACAAACATTGGACCGGAACAATTTCAATGGTTAAGCACACATAAAATCTTAGATACCTTTGCTAACATAGTGAGGATTTTGGTTATCCATTTTATTGCAGCAGGTATCAGAAAACAATATGAGAATGATAATGACAGTTCTTTGGTAGAAAATGTGTTTGAGTGCATGAGGAATTTACTCAGTGTTAGACTGAAGAGTTTGTTAAATACAAGTTGTTTTCTTACAGAATTTTTCAATACACAAAAGATGCATAGAACTATTAAAATACATTCTTGTACTGTTACCAAAAGTGAATCTTGAATTTGTACACTTCTATAGCATCTTAAATGGAAAATGAAATGGAAATAGAATCAGTGAAATGAGGAAATGAGGAAGAACAGTTCATTATTGATCATCTGCGTTAGGACATGAAAGTAAGGGCTTGGTTCCAAACTCTGCCTTGGTTTCTTATGTGCCCAGCAGGAAACACAGTTTGGTTATTGTATTTAGCTATTATTTATTTCCTGGACTTACAAGAATCTATTTACCTGATCAGAAATTTTCCATAAAGGAATTATTTCTAGTAGAAAATGCTGAATTTGAGAAATAAAATATTCTATGGAGGTTCTCATTTTCTTTTGGTGAGAGGAAAAATAATCTTCCTTCTTTAAAAAGGATCAGAAATTATCAAAATTTGCTTTTTCTCCCTTGCTTTCTTTCAGTATTTTTTTTTTCATTTTTGGGTGTAATTTTTGTCTTTATTTTTAAAATGTGTTTTTCTGTCAAATTAGAACTCAAAGTATGATCATTGCAAAAAGCAAAATCATTTAAAATTGCGACTTGAGCAAGGAAGAGCTATCCATAATTTGATATTTAGAAGTAGTCAGTTCACAACATATTGACATGTTATGTGAGAGAGATGACTACTTTTTTAGCTAACTTTTAACAGTGTTGTATGCTTGATTCCTGGAGATAATCTGGAGGCTTCAAGTGACCTAAGTGTGATATTGCATTTCTCAGTTGTCAGCTACAAAACACTCACCTATTTGTGTTTATGAGAGTTTGAAAGATTTTTAGGCTAAGATTTTTTAGGTTTGTTTGATATGGAAGCTTAACCTTTATTTTTCAAACCAGAGCTGCAGTACTGGAATAGGTTGTCGTTCAGATTACCTGCTTGTTGCAAAATTTGGAATAGAAAAAGCTTCTGCTAAACAGAAAACATGTCTCCTTGGTTCCTTGTGTTCGTATCCAATTAAAATTAAACAAACACACAAACTACTAACACATGGAACCAAAACACCACAGTAATTTAAGTGAAGCTGGGTTTTAACCTCTCATATTACATGGATGGAAAAAAATTATCCACAATGACAAAAATGTCTTATGTATTTTGGTCCTAATCCAAAGTCAGCTATCTGGAGCTGGTTAAATTCTGATCTTCAGAAAACAAATCGCCCTAAATGCTTCCTTTGGGTAATGCTCAGAATTGCCAGATGACAGTGAACTTCACAGATGGTGAGCAAGAGATTTTCACATGACAGAACTTCTGAAAATGTTCTGTTTTTTCAAAATCCATAAGTGTCTTTCTTTTCATTTCGGTTCTGGACAAGTCAGTCTAGAACCTTGTGTGGAAAAGGCCTTAATTTCTGCAATCTGTTGTCACTGTAATTTGGATTTCCAGTGTCTTCTGATCACTTTTTACCTGTGTCAGGGTTTAACTTGGTTGTCTTTTAAAACTACCCTACAGGGTCCTGTTACAAATCATTTGTGAACCTGTGCAGTTTTGTGATGCAGAAATAAATAATGCCTTAGTTGGCACTGAGAATTGTCATCTCTGTCTAAATCTGATATCAGCCACATACCTGGAAGAACAACATAAAGTAGGTTGGAGTGCATATTTTAAGAGTATATTTTACTCTGTTCAGACTCATGCAAGGAAGGCAAGTGAATTGTGATTTAAGGAGTAAATAGAGAGATTCTCAGAAGGGTCCTCAGGTTAGAAGGAACCTCAGAAGATCAGGTGGTCCAGACTTCCATGGAGAGGCAAGCCTGGGTGAGATTACCGAGCTCTCTGTCCTCTCTCATCCTGAACACTGCCACTGACGGGACCTTCAGCACATCCAGTGATTGTTCTCACTGTAAAAAATTTGAATAGATGAAATGTCTCTCTATGCAACTTGTATTCATTGCCCCTTATCCTCTCAGTGTGGCTCCCTGTGAAGAGAATTTCTGTCCTCAAGGCACTGGAAAAATGTGTTGAGGCCCCACCCTGAGCCTTCTGTTTTCCAGGGTGAAAACATCTAACTCTTACTGTCAACTTGTTCTTTAACAAAACACAACTACTAAGAAGGAAGTGACGCTACCTCACTCTATATAAAAAGGAGTAATATTTTGAAATGCAATTTTCCCCTTTGTTTTGCATAGGGAATACAACTCCAATACCATTTAAGTGAGAATGAAGTAGGCAACAATATGGGGAGTGGGAGAACATAAGGCAGAAGGCCTGACAGCAACATTTGCTTCAGTGTATTAAGAAGTGTAAAGCTTTCACCTGGAAAAAGCAATTCAGTAAAAAGTAGTAACAAGCTGGAATTTATAAACTGCCCGTCAAGAAAACCATGCAGATTTTTAATAAATGGAAAATAATATTCGGTGGAATATTCGAAAGATTTTGGCTTGCTGCAGTAGATCTCCATCAAGAAAATAAACTGGAGATGAAAGGTGGATTCTACTAATTTGTACCAGATTTGGAGTTATTTCAGTGGAGCAGAGCTTGTGCCCAGAATAGCTGTGCACAATCACTGTACAGTTGCTGTTACATTGTTTGCTATTCAATATGTAGTTAAAAAATGTTTGTGTTTCAGCCTACAATTCATCTGTAAAATTTTAAGGAACAGAAATTGTCCAAGTTATTTTTAATAGGGAAGTTTTATTCAGGCATAAATATAAGCATGATCTCAACCTGAAACGAAGCAATTAACTGAGTTTACAGAATTGTAAGGGCTTGTGGTTTGGCACTTAGACATGTGTTGTCGAATTGACCATTACAGGGTAAGTGCTGACACTTCACTGATGTTGCCAATTATTCTTAATGTGGAAAATCTACTCTGTTTTTCTACATTGTGTTTTTCTTTTTTGAAATGATCATTAATGACGTGAAATGCACCAGACTGACCACATCAGATACTGAAGTTCCTTTAATCTGTAGTGGGAAAAACAGAACAAAAAGGGTAAATTATTTAAAGGTATCAGCTCAAATTCCCAAGAGTTGAGTCCTGTACTTGGTTCTTGCACTGATTTCTTCAATGCCCTTTCAGCAAACACTTTATTTCTCTATTCCCTAATATTCAACATCCTAACAGTAAGTGACGCTGTTGTCTCCTAAAGGAGAAGGGACACTATGAGTTTTCCAGTCTTTTCACAAGAAAATGGTGTTATTTACAAACACTCATTTCCAGTCATCCTGTGAATAATTTTCATCTAGATGTCTCAGAAACTGCCTTTAAGTGTAGATAATATATTTAGACATAATCCTCGTGTTCCTTTAAAATACCTTTATTCCTGAGTGTTGCTTATTTAATTTTCTCACAGCTGCAAACCAGCTGAATTTGGCTGGAGGCACTTCTTTATCAAATGGTTGCTGCAGCAGAACCACTGCAGCTGCTCTAGAATGCTCAGCCTCTGCATTCACATTGCTTTGCTCCAGCTCATTTAGACAGCCTGTTGAAGTAGTTTACTATTGCTCTTGGTCATCAGGAATTACTGAAGTCAAAAATATATATTACTAAATCTAAGTTTTAAAATTATGAAAAAAAGACTACCTTGATTTTTACACCCTCCTGTGATTTTCCAGTTTCAGTTCTCACCATTTGTACGTAGTTTTATCATGTAACTGGTGTTACCAATCTGTAGCTAGATGCCCACCAGTATCCATGTGAACTGTGGTCATTGAGCCAGTGCAATAACAAGGGAGGGCTCAGTAGCACAATATCTGTTTTTGTTTCTTAGTTTTCCCTCTTTAGTAGTCTCTCTCCAGCAGCTGGTGTACTAATAATGACCTAGAAAATACACAGTACTTGTTTGAAAGAGTTAGAAGAAAAATGTCAAGGCTTTTATTTGAGTTTATGAAAGTTTACTTGAAAAATTGTTCAGTTCTCAGTTTTGCCTTTTCCTCAGTTATATGCAGAAAGGTAGCAGCAAAGAGCAGGAGCCAGACAAGATGTTCTAAACAATTGCCATTTGGGAAAATGTACCAGAGACCTGCAAGCAAAGGGGAAGTACTTCCAGAGATTTCTAAGAGAAAAAAGAGTCTCTTATGAGAAGGAATGAAGAAGAGAATGGAAAGGTCACGTTTATCTTTGCGGTCTTTGCACTAATCAAAACCTGTGGAAGTGGAGCAAGAGTAGAATGCTCCCTTTTTATTATCCTGACTTAAAAAAATAACCAGCCCAAAAGCTGAATAAAAGTAATTTATACTGCGGGCACACATGCTATACCTCTCATACTGGGAACCTAGGAACATCAGACCCTCTCATTTTTCACATGCCTGATAGAAATTCAGGCACTTTTTTTTTCCATAACAAACCTCACAAACCTTTGTCAATTCCAGTGTAACTAACTTGCCAACTTTCTTCTACTGGGTGAATTTGATCTGAGCTTGTCAGATCTTGTAACATTTCAATGGAATAATTACTTTAATCTCAGATGCACAAAAAGAAAGTAGAACAAAATTCTGTTTGAAATGGAAAATCTCAGAATTTACAGACACTCCTTTATTACCAATAATATTAACATTGTGATGCTCATGCAAAAAATCTATGGGTCAGTTTTCCTATAATTACAAGCAGCATAGGGAATACTTACCTGTGTGGCAATCAGCAGGCTTCTAGCCACTCCTGAGGTTCCAGGAGTGCAATGGTAAATGTTCACATGAAGAGGGTGTTTTATTTGCCCAAAGGCTTTAGAGAGGTTTTGTAAATGGTGAACAGAAGTGTAAGGTCTTCAATTCGGTTGTGACAGGATATGTCAGATTTAATGGATTTCATGTTTTTTTCCACTGAAGCTTCTTCCAGATTAGTATAATCTATTATCCTGTGTAGACTGCATGTGTTAGGAATGTTTCCAAGAGCACACAGACCTGCACAGCCTCTTGTTGTGAGATGTTTTTTCTGCAAATGTGCCTGTACTGTTTGAACAGTTTAATTTCCATGTAGTCAGTCTTGGAAGTGATTAATATGTTCCTTGTTAGGCCATTTTATTTTCTCACTTGTGGATAGGTAGTAGGTTACATCAGCACTCATTTTCAATTTTCTTTGATGGAGCAGTCATTTCTCCTGGTCTTTTTGGTAGTGTGGCATCTGGTTAAAAAAGAAAAGTTTTTTGCACTTATTGGGAAGGTACAAATTTTGTGACTGGGATTGATGCAAAGTATGTTATCAAGGTATTGGTGACAAAGTGTTTCCTTCACATAGCCAGACAGGTCAAACTATTACAACTGTTTTATCATGCTAAGCATGACTAAATAAAATTCTCCCTTTGTTATTCTCTTAAGGAGGCATTGTTTTGCAAGATTTCATAAAAATAGTTATGTATTTTCACCCTAGTAATTATGAAATTTTATAAACTTTTGAATTACCTGAGAAGTATGAATGAGTTTTGTCTGTTTAATTTATAGATAAATGTCCATCTTGGAGTAATGGGTAAAGATGACAAGTATGGAATTTGTTGCTGTCTACCATAATATTCTGTACAATAAAATGATTGTGAAAATAAAATTATAGTACTAGGCATTGGTATGACAAAATACACAAGTTCAGCTTCTGTGAGCAACCTTTCTGATATTGTCAGTAAAATACTGATTCAAAATGACTCTCTTTGGGCTTTGAGGAACCTGACCAACTGAAAGGTGTCTCTGACCATTTCAGGAGTGTTGACACTAGATGAAATTTATGGTCTTTTCCAAACCAAACAGTGCTATAATTCTCTGATTCAAATATAGTGTAACTATAACTTGTGTGATATACACATTTTCTGTATAAAACTGATCTCTATTGATGCTTTCTTATTTCTGGTTAAAAGCAAGGCATCAATTGAATTTTTTAAATTTTAGTTTTCTTGATAATTTAGTTTTCTTTTCCTGATTCCATGGTGCTGACTTCAAAGACATTTATTTTAACAGGAAATAATATTGTCTTTAAAATGAAAATCTCCAGATTATACTCAGAATTGTTTTCAGTAATCAGTACATCAGTGTCTGATACTCAATTTGGTTTTAAAAATTGAAACAAACCAACAATCATCTTACAATTCAGTAGGCAGCATGGCCTTTATTCCACTGAGGACTTTGAGAGTCTTACTGAGAGAAAAGGACGAAAAAAAGTAATGACTAGAATACAAAATATTATTACAAAAATAAGTCTGAAGAAGCCTACTGAGATAAAAAGTTAATTGTAAAACTATTACCTGATCAAGATGATAGTAGCTGAGACATCAGTATACTTTAATTTCAAGCAAATTTTTTTGAAAATACTTCAGCTGCTCTGTTGCATCATTTGAAGGAATTATTTTCATCCTGTTGCAGAACAAGTTAGGGCACAATCTAAATTACAATTGAAATCTTTACCAATGAAGTTAGGGCAAAATATGCTGATAACTTTTAGAAAGAAATAAATAATTTAATTGCATAAGTTGAATTATAATGATCCTCTTAATAAATTATTTTATCTCATTTCTACTACAGTTACTAGGAATTTTTGTAGTTTTCTTACCATTTGACAGCCTCCTTCTGAACCTTTGTGATCAAACCAAGTTTTGGAGGTTTAAGAGAAAGAGCATTTGCTAATTCCCAATTCACACTGGCATAATTAATTAAAAGCAGCTAAATAACAGTCTAGAGACTTCATTAGATTTCTGCTTCCTTGTTTGCCAAAGTACTGTGCTACATAGTAATGGAAAATGCAAGTAGGTGGAAGTGAGATTTTAAATCTGGCCAATTTAATTGAATAAAAGCAGTTGAAATCCTATTTCATCTTGCCGACAGCTGCTGCAGCTATTTATAGTCAAGTAAACAAAAATGTTTTGATATTTACATGTCATATGTTAGTATTTGATGACTGGAAGGTTAGTGTGAGGCTTTCTCTTGATTTTGCTAATTATTGACCTTAGGAACATTTTAAGTTTTTCCATAGTACATGTAGAGAAATACTGCTCTACATAAAGAGCATACATAAAGGGGCAGAGTGATGGTCCAATATTTACTGTGCAAGGACATGGCTCACAATTTCTTCTTGGACAGATTAATATTCCCTAGGCACTCCCTCATTTTTTTTTCAATATTTCCTCTCCTCTGCTCTTTTGTTTATCTCCATGGTTCATGTTCCAGTTTTACTGCATAGAATCTTCTGGTTCTCATTTTTATGGCTGGTGGTTGGATCTAATTCATGTGTTCTTCTACATTCAGATGTTCTCCCTCAAATGTTTCTCCCTTTTTCAAATTTCACTTGTTTCGTTCCGTCATCTACTCAAATTCCACAAATTATCAGGATTTTAATTGTTTATGTCACAGATTGGATGACGAGAGCCATGTTGACTCTGGTTTTGTAGCTGCAAGACTGCATTTGGCTTCAGAACACTTGAACCACAAAGTATAAAACATCTAGTGTCACTAGAATTTAATTTTTATTGGTGCTAAAAAACTACTGTTCTCACTAAGTCTGATGCTCAAATTAATTAAAAAAATTAAAATCAAGCCATAAAAAGACTCTATTCACCTCAATTAGGCATGCAGAAATTGTTACAAGTAGTTTACACTTCCTTTTGAAAATTTGCTTCCTAATTGCTGTCTACTTTATAATATTCAGTTAAACTGGAAAACTTAACCTTCTAATAGCCTTTAAGCTTATTAGAAATGTTAAATATTTGCTTCTTGAAATGTTGGAACTATATCATCACATATAATCTCTAGCATGAATTAAAAAAAACCCAAAAATATAAGAAGCAGCTACTATAGCATGGTATCTGCGGAACAAAATCATAGACTCATTATAGTTTGAAAAGATAATTGTGTCCAACCATTAACACAGCGCTGCCAAGTCCATCACTAAACTGTGTCCATAAGTTCCACATCTATACATCTTTTAAATGCCTCCAGAGATGGTGAATCAATACTTCCCTGGGCAACCTGTTCCAATGCTTGACAGCCCTTTCTGCGAAAAAATGTTTCCAGTCAGAATCATCCCTTGTGTAATTTGAGATCATTTGCTTGTCCAATCGGTTGTTGCTTGGAAGAAGGAGCTGACCCCCACCTGACTACAGCCACCTTTCAGGCAGTTGTACAGACTGATAAGGTCTCCATAAGATTTTTTATCTCCAGGCTCAGGAGCCCCAGCTGCTTCAGCCACTCCCCACAGGACTTGTGCTCCAGACCCTTCACCAGCTCTGTTGCTTTTCTCTGGAGATGCTCCAGCCCCTCAAAGTCTTTCTTGCAGTGCAGGCTCAGAAAAACACCGCTGGTTTTTCTTGAGCAGCAGCAGCAGCAGTTACCTAGCAGTCTCTTACTGGGCATGTATAATTGGGAAGGTTCATATCTAAAAGATTTAGCATTTATCAAAATCCTATTTCAACTCTTTTATTGTGTAATGAATTAGTATCATGTAGTTTTACATTTTCTCCTCTCAGTTTACTTTTTGCTGACCTCAGTAATTATACTTCCAGCAAATTTTATATCTGATGTAATTCATCATTCACAACCTTCTGTAGATAATGTAGGATTATCCTGAACAGCCTAGGACCTACTAAACATAGTTACTGTGATTAACCCCACTTCAGTGTAATATTATTATTTCAGTGTAATATTACACTATTTAGTGTAATAACTGACCTGCTGTGCCTAACCTTTATTCCCTCTTTTCTACCTATTACTTTTCTCATGATCTGCTTAATACCTTTAGAAAACATTTGAGGTAATCGTGCCAAGAGCTCCCTGGGAATCCAAGATAATATGTCAACCAGATTTTCATAACCTTGAATGTTCTCTATTTCCACACAGGAACACTCACAGAGTTATGAGATGTATCCAGCAACAAAATTCATCCTGAATCTTCCTTTTTTGTTGCATTTATCTTCATTTTCATTCCTTCTATCCTTTATTATAGTCCCTAACGTGCTGTCTGTATGCGTGTCTGTTTTGTGCATCCTTTTTTTCCCTCACATTTCCCCAGGGTGTCTTTCTGAAACCTAAGGACATATTTTTCAATTTTTTTTTCCTTTAGTACTAAGGATTATTAAATTATAAGTGGCGCACTATGGCTAACAGTTCAGCCATTTAATATTTAACTTGCCATAAAACACAGATTGACCATTATTTTGAACCAGATTCTTCTGCTCATTTGATCAATTTATTTTAAAGACTTTGATAGTTTTTGCTGCTGCTGTTCTCATGAGCCTATCTCTTCCTTCTGCATTTAGATTCTGTCATCAGAGAAGAAATAGGTCATTCATTGAGGCTTCTCTTTTTGTGGGGAAAAAAGGCACTTCTGAAAGAGTTTTCACTGAGCTATTTTTGCTAGTTAATATCTGTCAGTATTTCTCTATTTTTAATAGCAGAGTTTGTCTGGCTGAATTGATAGTTCTCTATAATTATCTGTGTAAATCCATTGCAAAGGGGAGAAGTGAGCACTAGGAGTGGGAGTTATGATAATAGAAACATGGGATGGTATAAAATGGAAATTGGCAACCTTGGAAATTTTGCTCCCTCATTTTGATTAGGACAGTGAAATATATTTTATTTGCCAACCAAACTACTATAAATAATGGACAAATAAAACTCTCTAAAAGTGATCCTGTTTGTAATAACTGCCTTGGGGAGCCTTGTATATGTGCATCCCAGATAATTGAATCTGGTCACATGGGGAGTGGCATGTTATTCTTCAGAAAAACCACCTCCACACTCTTTGTTGCTATCCTTCCTGAGCTTTGATGCCATTTTTTTTCTTGGTGTGTATCTCAATGACACTGATTTACCTATAAAGCTGTTAACTCCTCATGGACTTTAAAAATCACAGCACTCTTCCCACAGAAAAAAAGTACATTATTTGCAGTATTTTATGCTCTCAGTTTGCTGGATGTATGAAGAATGTTATAAAGAGAATTCTTTTATTCTTTTTTGAATTGAGTGCAGTGAAAGAGGCAGTTATTTTTCTAGCTGTGGCTGCTGTGTGTTCTTTGTATTTTCTGAACTGTTTGGTCATAAGTGGGTGTTTTGTGATTATGATAGCAATGCATGGCAATGACACAAAGGTAATGGTTGGTGCAATAGCAATTCATATCAAAACAGACTTAGAGACTAAAAAAATTGTCATGATTCATCTTGACCAGCAGTAATCATTGTGAGAGTCAGGGCTACCTATGGCTTCCCTCACCCAACCTCACAACCTCCATGCTGACTGATGTCCCTATGATTCAACAATATTATTTTCTGTACAAATGTTATCTTCCGAACAAATATTTTGTGCACTGAAAAAGCCTGTGCTTACCCTGTGTATTTGCTGGCCACGAATCCAAGTGGTGCATCAACCACACTAGTTGTTCACACGCCCCACATCCGCCAAACTTTAAGGACAGGTCTCCTCCTTTGAAACCCCATCCCAGATATAAAACTGCCTGTGGCAGTGCCTATTGGTCATGTGCCTGGAATGTGCTTTTCTAAAAGCTCCAGTGCTTGTGGTGTCCAAGCAGAGCTGACTGAGAGGGGAGTTGGCTGCCGTGCCTTCCCTTGAGCATGGCAAAGAAGGGGAGAATCAATGGCTCTGTGCTGTGGCCAGGAAAGCACACCATCACACAGGGCACTGTATCTGAGGGAGCTGGGATGTAAAGTACCTTTTCTGGCTGATACTAGCACGCACAAATTCCTGGGTGTCATGTGGAGAATGAATCACATGCTTCCCCACCGAACATTTGCAGCCAAACAATTTTGTCATATATCTGTAGACTCAGCCACTGGGGGCGAGAAAAGTAGGAAGATCTGGTGTGCTAGCACTATACAAGAAAACCTGAAATAATAGCATAGTAATTATGATACTGAGCAGAAGTATTCCATGCCCAGTATTTTGGGTCTTTTACAGATGCTTGAACCTGTGGAGCAAGATTTCATCTGAAGGAATTCTCAGAAGTAGTGTATTTGCAGTAATTGGAATTTTTGTAAAACTTTGTTTTTTGTCTTTGGCAGGTTTGGTCACAAGGGTGCACATATGACTTTAAATATCCACTCAGAGTTTCATACTGGAGGAGGGAATGAGTAAGGTGTTTGGAAATGTCTTACAGAGATAAGTTCAGAGAGTCATTAGGGAAAACAAGACACACAGGTTTTGATTTCCTCTATTTTGCCTTAGAGAAGCATGGGAATCAAAGCTTAAACCAAAAAGTTGCAGTTTCAGAGGAAGACCCAGAAGGAAAAACAGGAAACCCATACTTCAAAGGAGTTTGGATTTCACCCTTCTATCATTTTGATTTGAAGAGACAAGACATATCAGTGATAGAAGAGCAAAAAGTCTGTAATTTCTACAAAACTGAAAATAAAAAAGATCAAAGACTAGTAATAGTGAAATTAGAGGAAAAGTTTTATGAATGCTGACTTTCATTGGTACAGCACTAGATTCCACCACTGGAAAGCCTGATTGCTACTGTGATATTGGTAAGTACTTTAAAAAATTGAGGCTGGAGATGACAGGGAAACTATGAAGGCAATTCTAAACATTTTCAGGCCACTTGTCATGACTGCGTACTGGACGCACAGTGGCAAAATCTAGTTACCAGATTGTGCTGTGATCAGTTTTGTGTGGTAATTAAGCCTACCTGTAGATTACAGTTTGGATGAATTTCTTCCAGCCTCTGTAGCGGAGCATTTCCAGTTTGCCAAACAGCCACCACAAACAAATATTCCAAAGGTGAAGTTACAGCACAGCTCAATGCCAGCACCTCACTCCTCACTTGTCTGTTTCTTGACACCTCATGTTGCAACTCCAAATTTTTTTTCTTTTTATTTTTTGGTCAAAATGAAAGCTTTGGTTATCATCTCAAGTCATGGCATTTTGACATGTCAGGCATCTGCCTTTCAAGAGACAAACTTATTAAGAGAATAAAAGCAGATTTTAATAGGATATAGCAGCAGTTAACGGGTCTGAGCTGAAATACAGCGGGAAACAATCACATAAGAAAATTAATAGGAAATACTTAAAAAGTTTTAAAATGGAGAGTTTGTGTGTTGCTAGCTGGGAGATGCAGCTTTTTTTAAAGGACTTTTTCCCCCTCCAATGTGATAATTTCTTGCTTTTATTTTTCCTTTCCTGTATTTGAATCAAGGTCTTTGGTTTGTTTTTGTTTTGTTCTTTTCAGAAACTGTAGGCCAGCTTCCCCTTTCCTTCAGTCTTTGATGGTAACATGTCTTCTGTTGATCCTATCTGGATAAAAGTTTTTCAGATTTAGGTCAGTCCCCCCATTCACCCACATCCTGAGCACATTAGGCAGGTGTCCCTGTAGTACAGTAATTGAGAAAATGTACTTGATCAGGCATGAGAAGTAGGACATTGTGATTATGTAGATGATTATGATCAGATTTATTGCTAATACAGTATCTAAATCTTACCAGTACAATATATAAATAATAACTGTATCATCTACCACAGTGGATTATAGCATAATCAGGCTGTGGTCCTTCCTGCTGAGTCAGTAAGACTCCTTTGCTTTCTGAACTTCTCGGGCAAGACTGGGTGCAGCTGAGTCCACTTAGTCTCAGATTTGGTCAACAGTTGATGTTTAAAGCCTTATATTATAAGGAGGTGCAGCTAGAAATGTACAGTTTCGCAGTCTTTGGCCTTGCAGAATTCATAATTACAAAGCAACAAAGTATAAATATAACTACTTCAGGATTTTCTCTCTGCATTTGACTGGATCTTAGGGCATTTTAGTCACCCATCCTAAGGTGTTCTTCACCTTTGGGCTGGATGTACTCTTCCAGATTCCCTGCTGGGGGGAGTTTCCACCCATAAACTGTATCCAGCCTTGGAAGACCAGTTTCCCCAGCGGAGTCAGTCTCCAGAAGCATTTTACACCCTCTCGCAGGCTGACGTAGATGAAAGTCAGTCACAAGCATCTCATCTCCCCATCGCTGGAATACACTAATCATGTGAGCATGGAGAAATTCATCCTGAAATACCCACCTGGCGTTCTTATCTTAGGGCAAACTACACTGCTCATCAGAGACGGGGCAGAAAGGGGAGGTGGCAAGAGGATCCAGCTGTCTTTCATCACTGTCACAGTGCCTGTTGTGTTGGATGTTTTGCAAAGAAAGTAGTTGATGTTTCAGGCATGCATCATTATTCTAGACTTGGGATGCACCTCATGTTACGCATCATCTCAGACTGTAAGGGTGGAAATTACCATTCCTTGGGCAGATGGCGACACATAACCCATCTTTGATAGGTTTTCCTCCTTAGCTGCTGAGTGATGCTCCTACTAAAGCTTCTGCCCTGTTGATGGCATCAGCAGGCACTGTTTAGCACAAGAAAAATCCTACCTATTTAGATAAGATGCTTTGTTGACAGATAATGTAGATTGTGATTGTTATCTTGAAATCAAGTATGAATCTCGTTTTAATTGTGTTTGAGTAAATAGTGCCTCTTCCTTCACCACTGAGTTTATCCTCCTTAAAATGACTCTTACCAAGTGCTTCTCCCCTAAGAAATTCAGATGGGACAAAAGAGTGTGGTTCATGGTCTTGTGGGTGTTCAAGACTGTTTCTAGCTGGTTTATTTTCCCCTCTTTAAACACCAAAGTCAGGCCAAGACAGCGAGTCTCTCCTACGCTTCGTGTCAGCGTGAGAGGAAGGTTGTATTTTATTACTCTAATCCTTTGCAGCTTGTGTTCACACTGGCAATGAAATGACAGCAGGAGTGAGGTGAGAGTAAGTGATAAAGTCTTGGCATTAGACACTTACAATGAATGTGTGCTTGTGAAGTTCTGACTCATTAATTCCTTTTCCAGGCTGCTGTGTGACTTAGCAGTGCACTTCAGTGCTGTGGTGGATTTTAGATTCAACAAATAACCCAGAATACCAAACGCTTTATTGTTTCATGGAAAGGGAAGCGTTCATTTGTTTGATATTTTTGGACCCAAAAATATATGAGAACTGGGCAGTTTGGGGTTTTCACTGTTTTTTACATCATAAAGCAATTTTAAGGATGCAAAATGCCCCAAGTCACGTTCTGTGTAGGAAATCTTTCCACACAGAACATAAGACAGACTCCAAATAAGGACTTTCAAAAGTGGAGCATGATTGGAAAATACTCTATTTTTCTTTCCTCACTCCCTCAGAGATTACTGCAAGGTGGCTCAGATGTTGTAAGACTATACTGTTATGATAGCATGAAGTATTTTATGGACTTTGGAGTAAAAATAAATATAGATATCACATCACAGATAGACCTTAGATGTGTAAGAAAAATCAGAATTCACACTAATCACAGAAAACCTATCCTTTAAGGGTTTTCAAAGCACAGAAACATCTTTATTCCAAAGAAAAACAAGGAATGTTCTTCCTTTTTAATTCCCTCCTGTGGACATATTGTAAGAAACAACTTGTTCCACCAATACCATACCCTGCAATTTAAGATGAACAAACTGTCAGCAATCCACGTGATAATTATTACAGTAAGGAGAAAACTGCACTATGTTTAAAAAGAAAATAAAGTCAAAACTCAGCCAGTAGGGTATGTTTTTTATTCCTTAGATTTTGTCAGATTACACTGTCCCAAAGCATTGAAAATATCTGACTCTTGTATAACAAAGTATATTAAAAGTGACTGACATTTAATCTGTCAAGATCACTGTTTTGTAATGGCACAGCAGATGGCTGGGCAATATTATTTCTCACTGAAATGATTTCTAATCAATCTATGTATATGTGTTGCTCACTTCACCCACTCAACTAAATAAAGTTCAACAGCAGAGTGAACCATGGAATTTTTAGCTTTTTCTGAGAGCTTTTAGCCCAGCAATAAAATACACATTAAGAATCAAACCTACACTCAAAGCAGTATTTTGATTTTATATGAAGTATTTTGTGTCCTATTGAATTGAAGTGGGCTCATAAATATGCATTTCTGTTTTTCACCTGAGGAATTCTTCTTCCATTAGCTATTGTTGCTCCCAACACTTTCCTATTTATACCTATAAAAATTAAAACAGTGGTTAGGGTAAATTTGTGTTTTAAATGTGCTGCTCCACTTTTCCACAGTTTAATTGCTAGGAAGGATCTGGAACCTTAAATCAGATAGTTGGTATATTCAAAAGAGGGTGTTGAGTTGAAGAAGCCAAAGTCTATTCCATTTTACCAGTTACACCTTCAGGAGCTTGGTCTTCCTCAGATTTTTTACAAGACATCTTTGGCTGCAGTTTGTACCCCATGTATAGCAGCTGACTGCCATTTGAATTATAGCTCCTCAGTGAGGCTATCTGGGTGTGACTGAGGATTTTGTTTATGTTCTGTGTTTTTTATACAGTGTGACTGAGGACTGCAAAATACTAGTTGCGTAGATATCACATTTCTGTGTGCATCTATGTTCACTTGCCATCTGAAAAACCTGTATTTTTTTTTTTATTCTGCTCCTCCAATTTTTTGAGTTTGTATTCTGAATACATATAAACATACTCTTTCTACCTGACAACCAGTATGTCTAAAAACATTTCTTTCAGACTTCTTTTTTCTTCTTATCTAATGCACTTCACAGATGTTTTTGATGTTCCCAACCCACATTTGCCATTTTTCCAGATGAAATGTGCTTCTTAAATGAAAATCCTCTAACCTCATACACAGGAAGGAAGATATATAATCTGTCTGTATTTGAATTCTAGGCATTTAGTCGTGTCAGATTGGTCTGCTGCTGGCTTCATTTTCCTTTTCAAGCTCATGGGTTTATTTCCTAAATACTGCCGTTGTACTTCATTGGCTTCTTATAGTAGTTATTTTCTCAGTCTGATTTTAGCAAATTGAGATGGGTATCAAAGTGTTGCCTCTGTAATACACTGGACAACCTCTTGCTTAGAGAATAGAAACCTCCTGAGAGCTGAATTTTCTTTCTGTGCTGTAGTTCCACTGCTGCTGCACAGAGAGTATCAGTATTGGTCCTCTACCAGCCTGGTGTGAGACAGGAGACTTGTGGATATTACTCACTGGGTATAATTTTGTAACACTCAAAATGTGAGCTATAGTGGATGTTAGGTGGATACTAAAAGGGAATATTTATGCATTTATATTCATGTAATTCTGAAAGATACCGATGGATTGGCAATCATAAAAAATGAAAATTAATTGTGTATTAGTTAAAGAAAAAAAGAGAAGTTTGTTTGTCCTTATTAAGGCTTAGTAGGTGAAAGGACAAAGATATACCTTAACATTGAGTTAGTGTGGATTCCAGCTCAATGAGATTGCCTGAGGTAAGAGTATAATCACCTTACTCCCCATACATAACTGGAGAAGAAATATAGGCTGCTGTTGGGACTAATTCAGACCTTAAATAACTGTAATTGACTTCCAAAGAAAGGCAGGTAACTCTTTCTATTTTTTCGTGATTATTTCTTTCTATTGTGACTCTACTTGCTTATATGTACTGACTCAGTCAGTGAGAGAAATACCAGCCCTTACTCCTACTGCATCCAGCCTTGCCTGGAATATAGGCTGTTCTGTCAGGAGCTTCCAAATAGTTTCTTCTCCAATTGTCTTCATCCCTTTTTTATCTTCTGTATTCCACTTCTGCTTGACCCATCTAGAGTCACAGAGCTGTAATATAATTCAAGCTGAGAGGGACCTCAGGAGGACTCTAGTCCAACTCCTTGCTCAGCTCAGTGAAAACTATGAAGTCAAACATATTGCCCTGAACTTTATCTGTTCAGGTCTTGAAACCCTCCAAGGATACAGATTACACAGTCTGCCGGGGCAGCCACTCCTGCTGCTTGTCTGAAAGTCAGAACTAGACCTGATTTGGTTTATTACCATTTTCTCTTTTATTTTTTTCTTCTTTTGTTTACTTTATTGCCCTGCAAATCCATAAACATCTTGCCTCCTACATTTTGAAATCTTCTTTCAGGTATTGGAAAAGTTCTTCTAGCCACCTCCAAAATTTTGACACCTTCCTTTTTTCCAGTCTGACCAAGCCCAGCCCCTTCAGCCTCTCCTTATGGGGTGCATTCTTCAGCCCTAGTGATATTGGTGGACTCCCACTTGACTCACTCAAAGTTTGTTGCTGTCTTTTTTGTACTGCAATGGACATGTTAATCGTAACTGGACATAGTAGTCCAGATATGCTCAAAAAATTGCTGTGTAAAAGGAAATAATATGAGTTTCTTGTGATCTTGAAAAATATTATGATTCAGAATTCAGGAAGCACATGAAAAAAATCTGGAGCCTATTTAGTGTAGGCTTAATCAAGAGAATGCACTCATCTGTGTCAGAGCTCCCTGGCAAGCCGTCACCCTTGTCTGAGAAAGCTTTTCTCTAGAAAAGTCAGCACATTTCTTCTTTGTTTTTCTCTCATTCCACCAAGATACATAATACATGCAAAAATAAAAAAAAATTTGGGTTGGCAATAAGTTGCAATGGGAAGAACAAAGAAAAGCTTAATAAAATTGAAAGGCAGATGAACTGAAACAGTAAAAAAAAAATCTCACTGGCTGACATGATACAGAAAGCATTGATTCAAATTTCTGATTCAAGGATAATAGCATTTAGCAGCTTGAAATGAATGAATAACAACAATATATCAACTTTTTATATTAAGGACAAAGTTCAGATGGGAATTTACAGACATTGCAGGCACAAGGAATAAAGCAGCTCCCTTCCTTCTGTTAGAGAGATTTCTTCTAGGCTTGCAGCTGGGAAAAGTCTAAATAGCATAGTGGAGTTTTACATCAGGCTGGAGAGCTCATAGCCAGAGAAGGTGTGTTGTATTTTAGATGATGGTTCTGTCTGGAGGGACAGGAATCAGTTTGCTAAAGATGGGGATGACAATAAATGTTTGGTATCAAATAAGCCCTGTAGGGTTATGTGCTCTCAGTTAATACTGTCCAGATCCCCTTTCTTGTTCCTTTCATGTGTTTGCTGGCTTTGGGTTAGCCTAAACTTGTCCCACTGCTCCTCCTGTATCTCCTATGTGAGTCAATGTCTTCAGGTGAGCAAAGGGTGAAGGAGGGAATTTTTTGAATGCTAATGAAGTATGGGTAAATAAATAAGCCTTCTCATATTGAAAATAAGAATGGGTGAAACATAAGTGAATGTCTCTTTCTGTGTTTGTCAGCAAGAACACAGATGTCAGGACTTCAATTTCTTTCTGTGTGATGATGCTTGACTGCAGGTCAGGTGCTGCAGTGGTGCTTTTAATACAAGACTGTGCTGGTCATTACTGACAGCCAAGTTATAGGCAATAGGAACAAATGAGCATTTCTTAGAGGATAAATATAAATCTGAGCATTATCCAGAGGGGTTGTGGTGTTTCACCCCTTTGAGTTATTCAAAAAACACTCAGACAAAGTCCTCAGCTAGTAGCTTAAGGTTTCTCTGCTTGATTGAGTTGGACAAGATGACCTTCGCAAATACCTTCCTACATCAACTGTTCTAGGAACCTATTATCCCTTGATATTTTTCCAGTAATAAACTTTTGAGGACATCTCTATCCTTTACAGTAGCTCTGACAAAGCTACTGAGAAAGATATCATGCAATTAGAGTCAACTATTTTAACATGTAATCAGAAACTGTTCTGAAGAAGAAAAGCAGGCTGAGCCATCAAGGTAAAGGTGATAGCTGTTTTCAGCTTCAGAGCAAGTGAATGAACATTAAGGCTACCTTTTAATGTCAATATAAGTAGTGGAACCGCAGCTAGAAGTGGGACATGTAAAAGCTACTTGTTAAGGAAAGTGCAGTGTTTTTTTGGTTGCATCATTATGTTACACAGAAAAAGACAGCTCTTTCAAGGTGGTAGGACTTTGAGAACAAAGTGGTTATCTGCAGGGTATCAGGTGAATATTAACAACAAAACTAAATTGCTGAAAAGACGTTATTTAGCTCTTTAGTTTATCTTTCTTTTTTTTCTTGAAACAGTTGAAGCTCTGCATTTGGGAACTCTGATGGCAGCACATGGCTATTTCTTCCCAATCTCAGACCATGTTCTAACTCTGAAGGATGATGGCACCTTTTATCGATTCCAGGTAAGTATTTTCAATATGTTCTTGACTTTCACAAATGGAGCCTGAAAGGCCTTACAGAAAAGTTCATGGCAAATTTAATCATGCTTTGTTTTTTACATAACCTGGTAAAGAGTAGAAATTCTCCGAAAAGTAACAAATTGTAGAAGTATTTTATTTATAAATTTTCGGCAAAGTGTTGAGATGATAATGGCTATTTTGATATTTGGGAAAAAAGTGTGAAAATGCTGAGTGTGGAACTATCTGTCATGAAATAAATTAATATAGTATTTTTGAAATATAGTAAACTATATTATGTTATTGCCTCTTATTTCTAATATGGTCTGACTTTAGAAAGGGGGAGATATTTTAAATATCAAGTCTATACCAGAAATCTGATAAATAATGGAATTAATATTTATGTTTTTTTTATTTTGTGAGTGTTTCCTTACTGGTAACTCAGTAGTATTGGAGTGGTGTGTATTCTTCTAGCAAGTGCAGAGACATTTTTATATTGATCTGTCAGTCCCATTGCATACAACCAATGGGAAGATGGTTCAGAAAAAGCTGGAAGCATAAATATGTATATATGTCTATGCCTACACTTTCACATATATTATTCAGAAACACACATAATTGTATTTCATTATATTCGGTTTCAAACTAAGGCCCTGAGAGCAGAAGTGTTGTTTTTCTAATAATGACTCGTGGGCTAGAATTTTGCAGAACAATATTGCCAATAACTTCAAACAAATATGACTGC
Source organism: Zonotrichia leucophrys gambelii (assembly GCF_028769735.1). NCBI lineage: Eukaryota > Metazoa > Chordata > Aves > Passeriformes > Passerellidae > Zonotrichia > Zonotrichia leucophrys. The sequence goes on from NC_088172.1 coordinate 60,081,732, forward strand.
AAAGTACCAGATTGTAGATTCAATTGAAAGGATTCACTTTGTTTGTCATGTGCCACTTTTGACAATGGTGGCTGTGTTCTGTATTGCTCTTTCTATCCAGTGGTATTCCTGGTCAGTATCACCAAGAGCAGCTCCTAGCTCTTGTTTAGATATTTATTGCTTTGAAATGACATGATGACTCTCACTATGAAATTAAGTTTGTTAATTCTTCTGGTAGAACAAAATCTATTTTCTTCAATATATATACATCTAAACTTTGTCTTAAAGATTCTTTAAAAAAGATGCCATCAAGAACAAAATAGTACTGAAGTTGTGCTCTTCCAAATGCAGAAGAAAACTGGTGATTGGAGACCAGTCATAGTTTCAAACATTGTATTATATTAATCTCTCTACAGTATTTTCACCAATATTTGGCTCAATTCGCATAGACCTACATAAGGGAAGAGAAAGACTTGTAATATTTGTACAAATCAAAATCTTAGCGTGAGTATAATTAAATATGCACAGCACAGTCTGGCAATGAAGAGTATTGTTGCATACATGCAAACAATATTATCCTATTTTCATATTTAGATCTTGTGAGTCAGACTGCAAAAAAGTTGTTCTTCAACAGAGCAGAAAGTTAGATTTGTACATGGGTAATACTAAGAGTAAGCATTCCAAGCCTCCTCCCCTAGATCCACAGTTACCTTTGATCCTGGAGAGACTATTTGAAGGAAAAGGGGTTTTTTAAGCTCATGAGGCTTCAATCTCCTCAGTGCTCAGTATAAAGTTGAAAGATAGCACATGGTTGAAGGGGCTTGCTGAAGTGCTTATAAGGCAAGTGGAAAGGAATCATGGAGTGGGTGAGGTTCCAGTTCTTGGGTTGGTGTCTAAATAAACAGCATCCAGAAGGACAAAATGTACAAGAACTTAATTTTGTGGAGAGTAGTACTTACCTAGAGGAGTGCTTGTCATTGAATTCTGCACAGCTGCCTCCATCTCCAGCACGAGAAATGAGCACCTCTGCTGGCATGGCAGTCTGACTGAAGGAAAGTATGGACTAGAATTATCTGCACCATGGACCACTCAGAGTCCTGCAGCTACTCTGCTTTGAGCTTTCTTCACAGAGGTCCACAGCCTAAGTTTGGACACAAAACTTCAGTGAGGGCTAGATTATATTATCTTCTCAGTGTATTTACATAAGTTAAGAATTTGGCACCTATTTGACAAATGCATATGAAATAAGACTCTTTAATCAAGTGTTGCTCAGCCTGTATCTGCTGTGTTTGGCTTGTTTGCTTTTCTGTGGTACCTTTTGCATTGCCATTCCTATGCCAACAGCATGACTTTGTTGTTGTGACAATGCAACTTTAGCTGTTAATGTATAGGATGAGAAAAAATTCATGGTGGTGACATATTGTTAACTGGAGTTATAACAACAAAATTTGTGTGCTTACATCTCCACGTTCCCCACCAAAATAAGGCTGGTATAAAATCTGTTACTGAACTGCTAAATTAGAAGATGAAGAGAACATATTCAACGGGGAGGAAAGTTTGACTGCAAATGTGTGAATTTTGCACTAGAATAGATGTTCAGGTTCTCTGCGCATAGTACCCTCTTGGTACTGGACAGGATTCACAAATTTCCAGATATTTTGATAAAAAGAGAAAACCATGCACCTGCCGGCACTGAAAAGTTCGGAAGCCACACCTGCAGAGAAATCTTTGCAATACAAAGACCTAACCTACAAAAAACAGATTAGCTATAGTAATGTTCTCCATATGCTTGATGTTTTGTTCTCAAAAGGGTGACACATTCCCTCCTGACAGTAAAATTATCTCTAGCTTGTTTTAAATCACCTTCTGTTGTATAGAAATAGCTAAAAGCAGTGGAGCTTCGTTTGGACAAATGCTCTTTTATGGGCAAAAATTATTCTTTTCCAGTTATTACTCTTGCCATCAGGAGGCAAGAGTATAGTTACATCCACTTTTTTAAATAATATGAAATTAAAAAAAATTATGGATCATTCAGTGACCTACTCAGGTGTTAATTAGGTTCGTTTCTGTGATATCAATTTAATTCAAAGGAGATGAATATAAATATTAATTGCCTTATTAAGAGAGGAATCTTTTTATTAGACTCAATAAGAAAAAGCAGAAACAGCTACATTGCCTTTTCCTGGTAACTTAAACCTGTGACCAAAAAAGGAGCTCACCATCTTCCTCTACCCGAGACCAAATAAATTTGAGGGGCCCAAATAAGAAAAGCAAGCTGCATCTTGGAAAACATAGCTTCCCTGGGCCAGGGATCGCTCACAGAGATATTTAATTTATGTCCACACAAATGAGAATATGACCATGTTGGTGAGGAATGCCTGACTTGCCCTCTCAGCTGGTAAGCTTCTGTAATATCATCCCACAGAAAAATATACTAATTTCCTCTACAAGCCCTGAATGCATAGTGTCTCCTGATGTTAATTGTGAAAAAAAAAAACCCATTTCCCAGTATCTTTTGGCTGTAAAAAAATTCCTAGGATACCCGAGACTAGTGACAGTCGCACTCTCATTTTTAAATGAGATTACTTCATGATTTACATTAAATAATTTTCTGAGATGGGGGTTAGGTTTTGCTATTGTTTTGTACCTTTTAAGATGAAAGACACAAATATATGAGGAAAAGTATGCAAACAGGAACAGTTTCTTGTGAAAGCAAGAGTGAAGGTAGTAGCAAAATTAATGGACCTTGGAAACATGAAGGACTTTAGTATCTTCTCCTGTTCTGCCACTGGGAACACTTTCTCGACAAATGCATTTAATTGATCTGGCCTTGTTTCCCCATGCCTAAAATTTGGGATAAAATTATATAGGAATCTCTGTAAGGATCTTGAAATATCTTTGTTGGAAAATAGTTTAGAGTGTGAAGTGTTGTGGGCACCTTGTGTCTCAGGTGGAATGACATTGCTTCACGCATCTCTATGAGCCAGCCTTACTGAGCTGGCTCCTTCTAGGCTTGTTCTGGACCAGCCTTTGGCCATTCTGAGTCTGCGGCTGAACATCACAGCTCTTCAGCCACTCTCCAGAGCCTTCCTGGATAATCTACTGTGCCTTGAGGGAAGGATTTTATTTGAAGTCAGATTTTAGAAATGAAAAAGAAACAAGTTATATTATGCAGAATTTTGCAGATTTTTTTGCCAGTTGCAAGTGTGATAACTAAGTAATTGTCTTTTCAGATCAGGCTTGGTATACACAGGTTCTGTTAAGGTTTCCGAGGGAAAAAGATTTCAAATCCATGTGTCGTTCTGACTGCCCCATCAGTGCCACTTTTGATTTTTTTAACTCCTTACTCAGACACACTTTGCCCCACACTGCTTTCCGTGCTCGTCCTCTTTTTGGTTAGAAAAGAGGAGCCACAGAGCCAAAATCTTGTTTCCAAATTCCTCAGCCTCTTTTTTAATTATATTGAGCTAACTATGGAGCACTACTTGCTTCCTGTATGGGCATGATAGTGCTAGACTAGCAATCTTACCCTTTTACTTTACCAAGAAATCATGCTTGTGAAGTGCAATGAATGTAAAACAGAATGCCAGTGAAATCCGCCATCCATCATGCAAAGCATTTGAGATTGTGCACAGCCACTTTTCAGCAGAGGCTTCATTTCTGCTGTTTATAAAGACTCCCTGGTGCCTGAGAGAAGAATAGCAGCAATATGCAAAGGTTTATAAGTGGTTTGAATACTCCCCCCCATCCAAGTAATTGGATTTTAAAAAATTTTGTGGAGTGGAACGGAGCAGCTTCAGAGACAGCTCTTTTCTTATTACTATCAACAAGGGGTAGCTGAAAGATGCCTAGTGATTTCCTTCCTTGGTTATAGAGTTTAATGCATAGAAATTAATCATGTTTTATAAAAGCTGATGGGTGACACTGATTTTTACAAGTGGCTGTTTCATTAGCTCAGATATTGTTATTGATTAATTTTGAGGTAAAGCCGAAGCAGATCTATTTACTTTATCACTGTATTCCTTACAATGCATAGCAGCCATTGCTGCCAGTTTGTTTATTGTGGAATATGTGCTATATTACAGGATTTTGTTTCATATGACTTTATTACAGAAGGATTATGGATTTATGTGGTTAGGTTTACTTAATGATATTAGTGTATAACTCAAGAGAACCAGTATGTGTTCGTGTGTGCAAATCTTGTTTTCTGGTTAAAGGGCATGAAGGTCCTTATAATGTTTTGCTCAGCTTAAATGTATCTGCAATCGTATCTGCAGTGCTAGGTAAGCCTTGTTTCTCTTGCTCCTGACTTGTTCTGGCTGCTGATTCAAGTTACACCTACAATCAAGCAAAGTGCCTCAAAAGCATACTGATAAAAACTGGCAGCATTATTTCTGCCTGGGCTGATAAACAGTTCTTGACTTTCCCATAGCCGCTCTACCGCCCACCTTCCTTCAGCTGCAAGTGGGATGTCATGGCAAAATGACAAATGTTCCCTCTTTAATACTTCTTCATGATGAACTGCTTCATATTTCCTTCTGCGGAAAAGTAAAATTCTTAAGGATGATAATTCCTAAAAGTTTTCTACACTCATGAAAGATAACCAAACCACATCAGTATTTCATTATCTTCCCTTTGAAAATGGTGGAGTTATGTAATGTACATGCTAATAAATGTACATGTTATACCTCATCCATAGCTCTCCTGGGTGAAATCTTCACTTAGGAGCTTCTAGATCGTGAAACCAGGCACAGAGATTGTGTAACATTAATTGTATAGGAATATTTGACATTGTAAGGGATGCTGTAATTATTTTACAGTGTATTTGGATATGTGATTTGTAACAAATAGTTGAACCAAGCTTTGTTTGCATAGTCCAGCAATTTAGAAGGTGATTTATGTGAGCAGAGCCTCCCTGCATTGCTGTGGGATATTTTTAATAGAACAGATGAGAACAGGCAGGTTTTTTCCTTTGCACATGCCTCCTATTCTCATTCCTGACCTCATTCCATTAGACCAGGGATCTTCTTATCTGACTCTTTTTATTTCCTAATCCTTCTGTGTTGAACAAAGCAAATCTTTTTCCCAAAGTCTTTATGGATAACCTCCCTAGCAAGTTCTTCTCAGAGATTGTTAAATATCTGGAGCGTGAAATTGTGCGGAGACTTTTGGAACAGAAGTGGAAATGTAAACTCAGCACTTGCATTATGGTCACATGTTATGTGATTAAACTGTTTGATGTCTATAAGCAACAAGGTATATTTCAGATTAAGACCAGAATTTTATGACTGTTAAAGCCAAGCAATTAGACAAGAAAATGTGGAATATTCCTTTGGAAAAATATCAGTCATTTTAACTACATGCATGTTTATCGTTGGTGCTTTTTGTCCATACAATCACAGCATTGCCAAAGTCCATTAAACAGAAACTGATTTTTACATCAGGCTTCTGTTACATCCAGAATTTTCAAAGATCTTTTTTCCTTGATGTTTTGGACTTTCTTTCTATTTAAATCTTTGTCTGTACCTCATCCTATTTTTTGCCCTTTTTTAGGAGAGTTTTCCTAATCTCTGCACACATCAATGCTATTTCCTGCTTTGAAAATGTATGTTAGATATCTACTCTTTGAATACAACTTTATCAGCAGCTGTAGCTGTATTTGAGCACATATCTTAGGGTGATACCATAAGTCTTCACTAGCTGGTAACAAAGTAATGTAGGACTTTGCCTTGGTAAAAATACATAGCATCTAATGTTTATTTCTCTACTAGTAGGGATTTTGCACTGTCAGTGACCTAATATGCTTTTGAAAAATCTAAATATTAGCAATCCTTAGCTTTCAAAGATTGGAAACATATAGAGTATTACACCTGTTCAATCTAAAGAGTGGACATAGAAACATTATAAAAGAGAAAATTTTAGATTTATACCTTTTCTGGAAATACATCTCTTCCCTTTGCTGTAATCTTCTGAAGCTCCTCTGCTTTATGCAATATTTTTAAAAATAACTGTCCATGTTTCAAAGGTTACTTGAATGAATATTTTTTCCATGTATAAACTACCCTTCAGGTAATTGCACCCCTTCAAACATCATGCAGACAATTCAGTACTTTTGATAACTCTCATCAGTTATATAGTCATTGTTACAAAGTCCTGGAGATAGAGGAGAAAGAAAAATACCAGAGGAAGTATTTCATCAAAATATTTACACATGCATATAAATCACAGTCCTGGGGAGCCAGGAGTTGTTCTTTAGCTTGGTGAGGTTTTTTGTTTTGCTTTTTTGGAAATAAACACAGTTTACCAGTGTGAAAACACAAAAAAATCCTTAAGCTTTCTGTGCTGAATTTCATCAGCCTTCTAGCCTGAACTGTCTGACCTCATAAAAACATTTCCCTCTCTGAATTTTTTTTTGCCCTGTGCTTTGCCCTGTAGCCTTATCTCCATGTCCAAATTAATTTTGGGCATGTTGGCAGAGCTGATTGCAGGCAGAATTGAGCTCTGTTCCCTCTGGGAGGCAGCTGGCTGGGGGCCAGCCCTGGCCGTGCTGCAGTGCTGAGCCCTGAGCTGCGCTTCTCCAAGTCCCATTAAACGCATCCCAGAGGGGTCAGTGCAGAGACAGCGCTGCCTGCCGGGCTCAGAGCCTCGGCACGGAGACCTCGTGCCTCTGTGAAAGACCTCTGTCTGCCCACCATCTCCTCCTTCTGCAGACTCAAACAAGGAAGGCATTTAATGATCTTCTGTACTTAGCTGTACTAGCTGTTATTTGAACCCCTTTCTCATCTTGTGATGTCTGCCTTTTACTGGGGTTTCTTTTTTGCTTGCCATATCACACATCTTTGAAACCTTTTATTATGGCTTGTCGTGTGCTTTGCTAATTAAAACTAATGTTCTGTTTTAACTTTTCTGCTTTTATCTCCCTGACACAGAGACGCTTACACTCATCCTTAGTAGCCAGCACATTATTTTCTGCTTTTTCCTCAATCTCTTCTCCACATTTAGGTTGCACCTTTTTATCCTTCAGAAAAGCCTTGGTCACCTCTGCCTCCTAGCGAGCTAAAGTGACAACATTTCACAACACTGAGGATCATGCCCCCTTTCCAATATTGTGTTTAGTGTCCACACTGCTTCACCCCCAAAGTGCAAGTTTCAGTAAAATTTAAATGTGTTATTTAAACTAAATGCTGAAAAAAAGTACTCTGGCCACACATAGCTTTCCATTTATGTATGAAACAGGAGAGTCCTCCTCTACCATCACTAACATAATTGTGAATATATAGTATTTGTTCATAGCCTGCTGTGAAATGAGTGCTGAAAGCAACCTTTGGGATTTTTCCCTAAGTCAGAAGATGGAATTTGTTTTTAATTTCAACTGGGATGGGAGTATATGCAATTTGTCATGAGAAATCCTACATATGCATGAGGGGCTTTAATATGGACTTTGCAGCAAGTATGCCCACAACTGGGAGTTTCAGCTGGAGAGCTGCTTGAGCAGATATGGCTTCTATGTATTTAGTAACCCTCACTACACACTTTTTTCAGAAGCTCTACGTGAACCTGTAAACAGAGGTTAATCTTCCCTTTAGCAAAGAAATGATGTAGCTGTGCTTTTCTTCTTGGGCCTCTCTGGATTTACGTTTTGTGCTCTAAGGAAGGACTGTTCTCACTTCCTGAGTTTGTAAACTGTATATTTCAATGATGGTGACTTTTTGCTTTATATGAATCACTTTTTTAAATTTTATAGTTGCTTCTCCAAATTGCGCTGAGTACTGCAATTCATTCTTTAGGAGTTAAACTTCTTTCTATTTGTGCTCATATGTGCTTCTACTGGTCACTTTGATTTCAGTGGCACTGTGAAGGAATGGTTGATTGGAGAATTACTTATTGTTGGTCCCTTAAAATGTACCAAATGGCTTTTAAGAAACACATCTTAGCCTTTGAAGTTAACTTGTGATAGCTCCTTTTTTATCCTTTAGGTCTTTGCTGTTGCTTGATAAATAACAAGTTCTAAATTGGTTCTATTAAATTTGATGTGTCAATGTTACAAAACCAAGAGATTTTTCACAATATATATTTAATTTGACAATTGCTGTGAATGTGTCACCCTTCAGCCCTGTTGGTTTCCAGATTAACATTAAAACAGTTTTGAAGGCAAGTGGGCAGCAAAGAGGTTTCCATTTTTGCAGCTGGGAGATTTTTGAGAAAAAAAACAATAAGAAATAGAGAGTAAAGCAGAAGGTTTTCCTGAAGGACCACCTGTGTTTTGAAATACAACTCAAACCACTTCACACATTTAATGAGTTGCATTCAACTGCTCAAATATTATGTAATTCTCTGTAGCTGTGTGTATATGTTTATGGATAGATCCGTGACTCAGTCACAGAATATTCTGAATTTGAGGGGACCCACAGGGATCATTGAGTCTGACTCTTAAGTGAATGGCCTGTATGGGGATTATGTGCTCTATAAAAATGCTATAATAATTTCCATTTTAACCAAAAGTTATGATTTAAAAAATGAAGTCATTTGTATGAAAATATATATACAGTCTTATATTCTCCATTTGTTTGAAGTGAATTCTTTGAACAATACATGTAGCACAGTCTTAATAAGTATAGTGTTGAAGTAGTTTTTGATACTTTGTCTTTCCCTTACAAAATCTCCACATTTCAAATCACAACCAGTAAACAATTATTAAAAAGGAGGTGTTGATGTCTTTGGGAAAACAGGATGTTTTTAGAGGCACTGTTAAACAAATAACACCTGGGAAAGATAATTGAATATTAATCTGTGAATGAAAACTCTCAAAAATCAAGAACTGAATGAACTTCAAAGCGTCTTCTGTCTTTATACCTCTAAACCTGATTCTCCAGGACATATGAGAGATGTATTTCTAGGGAAAATGTAAAAGACAACCCCATTATCTAGCCTTGTGGATTTTGTTCCCTTAACTTTGAGAACAAAAACCCCACTTTTTTTTCTTTTTCAATGTCATTTCTTTTTCAATGTTTAGTGTGATAAACAGGTGTACAAATGTAATTTTCTGTTCTGATGCCAATTTTAAAAATGTCAAGTTAACAGTTAATAGATCTACCAAAAATATAAAATTATTCTGAAAACCAGTAACAATTCAAGGACTGTATAATGCTTGTATTGTCTAACTTGAGTTTCCTACTTCTTTTTTTTTGCCTATAGACGCCCTATTTTTGGCCATCAAATTGTTGGGAGCCGGAAAACACAGACTATGGTCAGTGTAGAAATACTTCCTATTTCTTTTGCAAATTACGCATTTTGTTAATGAATGTGTCACAGCAATCTGTCTTGTTTCATCCCACTGTTTAAAACATAATATGTCATGTAATTCCTGTGCAAGAGCTACTGATATTGAAATGAATATGTTGCTACCTTTTTCAAAGTTTGTGAGAAGCTTATCAAAGTCATATTTTGGAGTGGATCTGAGGAAAAAAGAAAAGAGCCCAAGCCCCAAAAGTCAAGAGTCATCAAAATCTACCTTACTATTTATATTCTCTGTTTGCTCCAGCAAGTGTGATTATTTACAATGAGAGAATCTCAGTGAAGCAGAGGAGACTTTATTGATGGTTGTGCAATGCTTATTATGAGATTGAGAACCAAAGATTTGCCTAGTTTAAAACTCTTATCTCCAATATACACCATGTGGAAAATTAGTGATTATGAAAACTAATATAGTTCTAATATGAACTGTATTGGAAAATACAGTTTATTTTTTATTTGCCTGTGACTTGGGAGCAATGTATTAGGAAAATATATTATTAAAAATTATAACAAATTCTGTACTTCTGTACAGATTCTGTACTTCTTCTGTACTCAAATAGTGACCTAATTTTTAAAGAAAGTGTATCCATGAGCAGCCTCCTGTTCATTCTAATCCAAACTGTAAGTACTGAGCTCATCTGAAGACCAGGTAACTGAGCATATACATGATAGGTTATGTTCTCAAAACTTCAGACCATGAATATCTTATTTTACAGCTTTTCAGAAATGTAGGTGAATGTTCACTTGTAATTTGGATTCTCTGCCCTTGGGAGCCAAAGACTTCGGGATGGATGGTTCCAATAAGTTCTTCCTTCCTTTTTAGAGCAGGCTCAGTTTAATTTCAAATACATTGCCAAATAAAGTAATTTTAAGCTGAAACGCTCAGCAGAGCTGCATGTCTCCAAGGTATAGTTTGAAAATGTGACAATTTCGTCATCCTATTGGAGTAGAAAAGTGTTCAATTTTTCACTGATATTTGAAGATGTCCAGTAAATAGTTACTGAGAGCTCCCAAGGAAGAGGGATTGTTACCATATGTGTGTGCTGAGCCACTCTGTATGAGGAAAATAGTCACTAAAGGAAAAATGATTGATTTACCATTTATTACTTCATTAAAGTCACCTAATATGTTAAAGATCAGCAAGTAATTAACTGGTTTAAGAGACATTGAGTTCTTCAGCTATAATGTATCACATTACTGGGATGGTTTTAATACATAATTACATGCTTACCATGTCTGAATTTAAGATCAGGCTGAGAAAGTTTATATTATTGTCCTTTATTCTAAAGTAGGAGATACTAACTTTCCTGTCATACCTGATCAATGGATTGGTCAATGAATTATAAACCTTAGTAAGTAGAAATCTTGTATAATGTGTCCAGGTTTGCATGCCAGGAATACAGAATTAAACTTGGAATCAGCGTCTTCATCATGCAGGGAGGTGCTTTTGTTGAACAGTAAATTTACTCATTTCAGAGCTTTTGAGATTTAAATATGTTTCAGTTGCTGAGGTAAGCTCTTTGGTGGCAGAGGGAGCAAGGAAGGGAAGCAAACCCTCCAATCTTGCTATCACATTTCTCCTTCAGTGTCATGAGTCAGAAGTGCAGTCCTGTATGAAACAGACCCACAGCCTCCCCACGCAGCAGGGCCAGAGCATTGTACTAGAGCTACCAAAGGGGACTGTAGGTCACCAGAGCTGGATAATGCTGGGGCATTTGCAGGAAAATAAACTTTTAAGGCACCTTTTCAATAATGTTTTTATTAGGTTAGCATCATCCAAATCCCAGAGATTAGGATTTCCCTTGTAAACAATGGTGATCAGAGGAATGCAGGAAAATCAATATATTTAATCAAAATGTTTAAGGAACCAAAATAAAGCTAAAGTAGGTTTGCACATTCTGCAGATTTTCATGGTAATTGTTATTTCCTGGAAAATATAGTACATAGAATTTATGTTATTACAGATATGCAAATGCATTTCATACTTGTCATGCATTATGGTGCTGTGTAGTGCTACCAATTTCATGGACTTGTCTTGAACGAGCTTAAAACTGTGCCCTCTAAAATTATTGACTGAGGCAATTTTTAGTGGCAGGCATTAGAAGTGTCTCAAGAGCAGGAAAAAGCAAACTCCCTCTGTAATCTTCCTTGATCAGAATTACTAACAAGGCAAATAAATTTCTTTGCCATTAACCTATTTTAACTAGCCATTGGAAATACTCTAGAATTTTATTTTATTTTAATTTAAAAATTAATCCTAACCATTCATCTTTACTCATCCATAACTGAGCTACTGTCCAGAATGTAGCATACTGCCAGGAAAATAATCTATCTTAAACAAGAAATTAAATGAGATTGAGATAATGTGTGTTAGTTTATTGCCAGAACTAACTAAGAAAAAAATAATCCTTACATATTTGCAAACATGTTAATATCTTCTATAAAATATAATTTGATCTATATGGGCTTGTAATAGCAATTATTTGCCTTAAAAAGTATTTTTCTATGGAAAGTATAAATGAAAAAGATCTACAAACAGAATCTTCCAATATGTCACAGACACACTCTGATAATAAAGCTGTAGTGCACTGCTACGTCGTAGTGGCAAAAAGAGGGCTTGGATTAAGTTATTTTATGTCAAAATGGAAAATAGCCTTTTGATTGTAATTTCCAAAATATTGACTATGATCATTCTGAAGTAGCTGAGAAACAGTCAGTTTTCTTAAAGTGCTGAAAATCTTCCTACTTTTTCTTGAAAATCATGCTTTAAGTGTTGTCAAGAGAGATTCCTCAAATTGCAAATAATTTTTACAAAGGCAGGTCCTTAAGTTCCATCTGTTGAAGTTCTGTTTTAGTGCCATATGTCTTGGAGTCCACCCAGGCAGGACATGTTGTTCTTTGTAGAATCCCATTGGTTTTAGAGTGATTATGTTAGTGAAAATAAGTAATAATGATAACAACTACTATTATTAAGGCTAGAGTAGTTCAAATAAATTTGCTTTTTCCTGTGAGTTAAGTCATGTTCCTGAATGTGTTTTTGTGACAAACAGAATTGGATCTCAATTCAGAAAAACTGGCTCTTGAAATAGGCACAGCTAGTGGCTGAGCATGTGACCTGCTTGGAATTATCTTCTCTTTTGTTACAGATAAAATTTTGTAACTGATGGATTCTTTTTTTTACTGCATATTATAAACAGGTCATGTCATTAAGGATTAGTTAAATAGAGGAGCTAATTAAGACAATTGCATCCCAGAAAGGGGAGATATAATGCCACATATGATGTTGTTATTCAATGTGCATTTGGTCTCAGTTCTAATGGAACCTGTCAGGTTCTCTTGGAGGTTTAGTGACTCACAGCTGTTGCAAATTTGAGGCATTTAGTCCATTACTGTCCTCTTTTTTGAATAAGTAGAAAATATGAAATGTTAGGGAAAAATTCCATTCACAACAAAATGGAAATTTGTCTTTTTTTCAATTCTTTAGGCTTAATTTAACATATTTGTGAATATGTAAGAGGATTGTAAGAATTTCAGACATAAAATAAGAAGAATTAGTAACTTCTATTCATTTTTTCTAGTGAACTTTTGCTGATAGTGCCCTACTATCAGAGGGCACCCAAAAGAATCTTTGACATATCAGTAATAGTCTTAAGGATGTTTGAACATACTAGAAGACAGAAAGTCAACTGTGTCTATATAGTTGCAACAGGATGTTTGAGCATTGTAAATTTTTTTGTGTGCATTTCTCTCAAATGAGTTAAAAATGGAGGAGGACTGCAAAATGTTGTTGAGTTTGGTGAGTTATGGAGAACACAGTAGATAATTGATAATGCAACATAAGTTTAAGGGCACTTGACCATGTGATCTTTAAGTGATGCTAAATGAGACTGTTTTTCTCTATCTTCAAAGCAATTTCTTAAATTCTGTTGAAAGACAAGTTTTGAAAATGTAACATATTTTCAGTAGCCTCCCAAATAAAGTCACTACAAAGTATTACAAAGGCAATCTCCTAGGAAATTAGAGCAATTATGGGGGATGGGGTAAGTCTTAATTAATTGCTCCCTTTTAAAGCGTGAGATACTTTAAAAATAAACTGACAGAGGCTTCTCCATGCTTTGTCTCTTCTGCTCTGTTCTGAACATGAGCCATGTCAGCTGGCTCATTTCCCTCTTCTCTCCCTAACCCACAGCAATGCTAAAAAGTACATATTGCACAAAAAGTAACTGCAGTCATGTATCATGTTTTTCATATGTTGAAAATTTTCATATAATTTTCTCTTTGGAGTCTCTTGCCTGCTTGTTTTCCATGCTTAGCTTCAAATTCCTCTATGAAAATTTGAGTAGTTCAGGAATTTCCTCTCTCACTTGTATTTCTATATCCTTTACCATAGAGTGACTGTTTGGAAGAACTGTGTGGAGAATGCATTGTATATTTTCATTGCCCAAATGCACAGGAAGGATTTCCTTGGCAACAGCTTATTAGTAAGCAATTTGTATTTGAGAAATACTGATCCCTATTGCTTAACTGAACTCTGCTGGAACACTGCATGTTCTCAGCATCTCTGAAAATCAATCCATAACTATGAGTCAATAGCTTGGGGCAAAACTGGTAGCAGAGAAGCACTTTTGATACAAATTGTCATATATATATATATAAAATATTTGTTCCAATTCATGCCATGAGAATTTACAAAGAATGTGTGAATAGTTTCTGGAGAGCTCTGCCATTCTATAATCTCAAATCTTGATTCTCAGTTCCCTTTTTTTTTTTACAGCTAATGTCAGACTATGTCAGCAATGACTCCCGCAATCTGTTCTTTAAAGTCCTTAATACAGATCCCTCTGTTAAGGACACATCTCTCAAATTTTCTGGATTTCTTGGTGTAGTAAGAAACAGACTTTTCCTACCAGATCTCAAGTAATTTATTAAACTGTTTCTACGACTGAGTTGTGACTCCTTAAGTGAATGACTTGCCTTTAGGAAGCTATATATACATAATATATTGACTAAGATCTTGGTGACAGGACTAAGTGTCACTACAGTCTACCAAGAATAACAGCCTCTCAGGAAAAATGTGACTAGTGTCAGTGCTTGCTATGCATAAAATTTGATCTGGGTAGGATCAAATCAAATGAGCTTTAGGAAGGACACTTATATTAGCAGAGAGGTGGTAGAGGTTACCTATAGTGTTTTTTCCCACTCTGAATTAATATACCATTATATTTCTCTGCATAAAGACATTGTTCACTCATTAGAAGCTACCTCTGTTATATAAATGATGAAAGTCTCACTTCAACAAGCATGGCCTTGAGTTTTGTTCTGATCCTTGCTGATTCTGACATTGACAAATCACTGCAATGAGGCCTCTGTAACCAGAAGGCATTTCCAGATAAGGCTTTCCAGTCATCTCACCACTTCAGAGTTTTGTGCTTACCTGAATGATTCTTTCCATAAAATTGTAACTTATTCCCATTGTATGAAGAGCATGAAAAATGTATTTGGTCAATGCACATGGATGCACACATAAGAAAGGGTAACTGATGCAAGTACATGTTTCTGCAGTACTGTTTCAAAAGCATTGATAATCTGCATCTAGGTCCTCTAATAATAAAAATAAAGTTTCTTAACAGAATTCTGATATTTCTAAACATAACTTGGAATTTTTTTAATTGCTTTTAAGTTTCTATGTTGAGTAAACTAAATAAGTTACATAGAATGTCAGGAATTGGAAGGGAATCACAGGGATAATTGAAGTCCAGCTCCTGGCCTTGCACAGGACACCCCAAGAATCACACCATGTGCCTGAAAGTATTGTTCAAATGCTGCTGGAACTCTGTCAGGCTGGTGTTGTGACCATTTCCCTGGGGAGCCTGTTCCAGTGCCCAACCTCCCTCTGGGTGAAGAACCTTTTCCATGTATCCAACCTGAACATCCCTGGACACAACTTCTGGCTTTGTCGTGGGTCACTACAGAGAGGAGATCAGTGCCTGCCCCTCCTCTTCCTCTAAAAATTAAGCTGTAGACTGCAATGAGATCTACCCTAAGTCTTCTCTTTTCTAGGCTGAAAAGCCAAGGGACCTCAGCCCCTCCTCCTGTGACTTTCCCTGATCCCGTCACCACGAGTGTCCCAGATTAGTAAGGTGTGGAGGAGGCAGTGTTGGTGTGCTGCTGTGATCACTGTGGCATGTCTCACGTCTTCTCCAGCACTGGGGTCCCTGTGGGCACTGTGGCTATTTGAATGCTGACCCTAATGGAATCTTAGTGCTGAGGCTGAGGTCCCCATCACCGTGGGAGGTCCAGGTAGAAGGTGTGGAGGCAGCAATGCTGGCACTCTGACATGCTCTACTTTGCATGCCTTTTCCTGCCCATTGTCCCTGGAGCTGTAGGCTTTCTGACTCTCTGAAAATATAACCATAATGGAAAGTTGAAAGCATTATGATAATATCAAGAAGCATGAAATGATTCAATGGATGTAGTTTTAAGTCATATTTGACAATTGGATATTCTTAGTCTGATCTTGGGTGACTGTCCGGTTTATCTCGGCTGTTTGGGGGGCCTTAAAAGGCCCGGGGTGGCCTTGGGGCAGCCCGCGTATCGAAGGACGAGAAGAGGCTTCAGTTCTTCTTTCGGTTTTTATGTTTATTAATTGTTTATCTAAAAGATGTTCTTTCAGCCGAACAAAGATCTGCTCAGCAGTCAGCCATGGGCACACTGTCTGCCCTCCCGGGCAACCACGTATCTTTATACCCTTGTGACGTATACAATATTTATCATTTTTCCCCAATACCATCTATTCTTATAACTCGGTGTACTCTCAGTAATAACCAATCCAAAGGTGCCACCGTGGCCAAAGAAGATGGAGGAGAGGAGGAAGAAGAAGGAGGACAGGACACACCCCAATTCCTCCATCTTACTCCTCTAAACCCCCCTGTACATAAATCCTAAACCTTGTGTCTCACTCTCTAATTAACTAATCCCTTCACCATTCACCCTGTGAAGCCCTCATCCTTGTCGTCTCCTGTGTAGGGTTAAAGTCCAGCCACCAGACACTTCTGGCAACATTCCAGGACTCCCGAGCCCCCCAAGGTGGTCTCGGAGGCTCAGCATCTCAGGACTGAGATCTTGAGATCCGACAGGTGACCTTTCTCCCATACCAGTTTTTTGTCACCTTGGCAGGGTTTTCCAAGGGCAACATCATCTGGGGACTTCTGTATGTTGAAGAAGAATTAGCCTTTTTCTAATTCTTGATCTCTTTGGTAGTTTGAAATTTGGGTTCTTTCTTGCCCTTTGTTTATGTAAAAAAGTCCTCTGCTTGTGTAAATCTATAATTGAATTGCTTTCCTGAAGTGTTATGGGAAAAGAATAGGATCAAAGAGTAAAGACTAGAAATGGAGAAAAGTGTTTCATAAGTTAACGTTTTGATGATTTGGCAATTTAATGCAAATAAACCTGATCATGGTCTTCCTTCTAAATTAATTTTATTAGCCTTTACTTAAAAGTATGGTTTTTTGGTAGATACACAGGGCTCTGTGGTGACCCATTTTTAAGACTAAGTGAAACTCAATAGCTGTTGCTAAGGGCAATTTTTTTTTCTAGACTAAAAGCAGAGGTGACCTAAAGATGGTATGAAATAGCCCTAGAAATCCCAATGTTTAAATAAAAGAGTTAATTTCATGCTTTCCATCCTGCAGTCATGTTTTGTGCTGATTGTCCTGTAATTCTCCATCTGAAGCAGGCACTTGCATATAGAGGGAGAACTGCCTGCCTGCAGGGCACTTTGAAACCCTTAGACCTTGCAGTACTTGCTTTTTTCTTTGCTCTTAGATACAGACTAGGCTTATAACACACTGGCTCTGAAAACAGGATTTTGGCTCAGGGAGTACATAAATTTAGCCTGGTCTCAGTGGAGATAACGAGTGGTCAGTGAAAGCACACTTGTGTGAATCCGGCTGTGATCCCACTGGTAGTTATGGAAGGAGTTTGTGTGCGTGGTGGGAGGGGTGCAGGTGCCATAGTCTGTGGTCTTCAGAGGCCCAGTTGAACTCCCATTGAATTTAGCTGTGGCCTTTGCTCCACTGTGGCAAAAGGGAAGATTTAGCCCCTGTTTAGCAATAAGATAAAATTCCTCAGTGTGGGTTTTGGGTGAAAGTTCTGGGTTTTTTTTTGGTTTTTTTTTTGTTTTTTTTTTTTTTTGAGTAACTATAATATAATGTGTATTCAGTCCGGTTTCTTGAGCTAGAATGAAGCGTGTCATAAATCTCTATGATCTTATCTAAAGAAAAAAATCTATTGAGGTTTCATAGGAGCTTTCAAATGCAAGTGAACTGTCAAGAATAGGAAACAAGTAGCGAACCATGAAAATGGTTTGGTTTTTTTTTGGATGTGACAGTTTAAAAACTTGCAAGAGGCAAAGTACAGGCATCCTCTCTATGCAACTCTGGCTTTGTAGTCTCACTTGAAACTCTCAGATTGCCCACATTTTCTGAATGCCTGAACAGAATTTTCGAGAGCTAGTAGACTGTATTTACTGCATAGCTACAGGAATGTATTTCAACACTTGTTTCTTGTTCAAATACCCATTTATAAACATCACTGGCCATCTTTCATTATGAAATGTTACAAATTAATACGGCCTTTAAAATTATTGGCGAATCTGTTCGCTCATGGTAATAGTCACTTCTAAAGCACAAGCTATAGCATCTAATACATAATTCACTTTAGTAGAGGCAATTATGTTGATTGCAAAATCCATCAGAATACACTGGCTCTAAAAATAAGTGTATAAGGCAGTCCATATTTAGCAAATTGAGGTTATTAATCAGACCCTGTTCCTTGCATATCATTCATCCCCATGGTGAACATTTTTCAGCACCCTTGTCAGGGAGGGGCAAGGAAGGGCAGGTAGGCAAGAACTGAGGTTGGCAAGAGTGCAGGCAGGAACGAGGTAGCAGCATGGATAGGCTACAGGGCTGGTTAGAGATCTATCTACAACACGACTGGAGCCTGTGCCAGGGGCAGTAGCTAGGCTTGAGCACAATTCCTGGGTACAGGCCTCAGTGGAACCCCTGGATGGGGTCCTCGATGGAATTACAGATCCTTGGTGTTCTGAGGGCCCTGACCAGGAGCTTTGTGGGATAGATAAATAGAGAGCTATATACAGAAATAGAGAGCTTCAGTTAGAGATCCTTCCTACAGGCTGCACGTCTTGTGAAGCTGTAAAAGCACTGTCAACATGTGGGATTAGAAAAGCAGACACTGTAATTCACTGAAATTCTGCGAGATCCTGACTCTGCTTTGAGAGGGAAATTGATTGACATCTTCAAAGTCCAGCTACTGGACAAGTACACTTACTCCATGTGTGATTTGGTGCAGAAAAGGAGTGGTGCCTGTGAAAGGTACCATATTTCAATCCATATTTCAAATGTCATTGTCCTGAAAGTCAGAAGAACAAAACCTCACTACTCTATATCTTCAAATGATCTGAAAATGAGGGTGATATTCACTTTCTTGCTTTCCAACCTGCTACTAATTTTTTTACAGATAAGCCAAATAATGTGATAGATAGCATAAACTGGTGAAGACAAATTCCTGAGCTGCTGCCAGCTTTTTGTGGCAGTACAGTTAGCTGTTGAATAGAGGCTCAAACATGCACTTTTATAGGATGTAATTGTTAGCACAAAGCAATGGCAATAAATTGAGTCAGAGTAGGAATGTCCTCCAGCACTTTTTCCTCCGACAGTAGTGGATATGCTGTACTTCTCACAACAGTAATTTCTCCTTAGGCATATTCTACCTTATTCACAGTGG
Organism: Zonotrichia leucophrys gambelii; assembly: GCF_028769735.1. Lineage (NCBI taxonomy): Eukaryota > Metazoa > Chordata > Aves > Passeriformes > Passerellidae > Zonotrichia > Zonotrichia leucophrys. The sequence continues at coordinate 60,100,812 of NC_088172.1, forward strand.
CACATGGAGACATTTCTGGCATAAGGAATCCAAGCCACAGCTGTTTTAACCATCAGACTCCTCTGAAGGGGAAGGGATCTGGATATTTCAGTTTAAAAAAAAGGGTCTGAGGGATAAATATGATTTTTTGAGTCTTGGCCAAGTCATGCTCATAAATGAAAACCAAACATCTTTATATGGACTGGGAGGAAAGAGGGTCATTAAAAGAACCCTGAAGGGAAAATGACTGCAGTAGAGTTACAGTGTTAAATTAATAATTTGTCAAGCTAATTCATCTCCTGGTGACCTGCTGGTTGTTTCTCTGGTGTTGAAATCTCTCGTATCTGAAGATACTTTTTTGATGCAACCTATCCTGACAGAAAGATGAGCAGTCAGCTACCTCTGAAACAAGAATTTTTGTAGGAGTAGCAGGAAATATTATCCCAAAATTTGCCCACAATGGGACTCAAGGAAGAGCTAAACTAACTAAAAGTGTCTGCACTGGGACTATAAGAATGTGCTTTAAAAGTTTTGATCAAGTGCAGGAACAGGGAGCTTTTATTGTTTCTCTTCAGTTGGTATTAAATTGGTAGAGAAAATTTTGACTCCTGGAATTCCCAGAACTGTCTACACATTATATAAAGTGTGTATTTTATTGCTAATATTTACAAGGGGCTTAGGAATTTTTTTTCTTGTTCAATGAAATAACCAATTTTGAAGGAAAAGAGGAAAATACTTCACCTTAAAAGAAGTGAAATGACAAAGACTTTCTCTCTCCTCAAGAATCTCTTACCAGTGTACTAATTGTGAATGCAGCCTAGGTACAAAGGGTCCAAAATTCATCCCCTCATCTTTTTGTGATGTTTCAGCATGCATGCCAATGCATTAGTGTAAGTGTATAATATAATGCAATGCATGAAAGCTATAGAAACTCTCTGTCTGCTGTGTGTGACGTGGATCTAGATCTGTCTTTGTAGATTTTGTAGACACAGAAACTGCCTTGGAACCAGAGGGTATGTGGGGGGGCAGGGAATAGAGAAAGAGACCGTGGCTTCTTATGAGAGTGGAAAGTGAAATATTATAAAATGAAGTACACCAAATAATACACACAAAAAGAGGAGGGGAAGAAAAGAAAAAAAATTCATTAAAATAGAACTCATTTTACATCAAGTAACACCTTTAATTGCAGGTAGAAGTGCTTGTAATCAATTCAACTAAAAGAGCATTCACTGCAGTGGGTTTGCATGCATTTGCAGGTATCTTGTCAGGAATAAATATTTCCATGGCATCTTAAATTATATTTGGGTTGACTAACTTAATATTCAAACCTACGTGTAAGATGAGCACATCCTTCTTCCTAGTTAGGAAGAGTTAAGTTCCTGTGTGAAGTTATTTCCCAGAGAGGCTTTGCTTCTGTACTAGACCAGCTGGCAGTGGGAACATTCCTAAGCACAACCAGCAACTATGGGCTCTTTTTGCTGATTGTGGAGATAAGTTAAGGTTTTATCACCTAATCTGATCAAAAGATTCATCCATCTCACATGAGCAGTGCTCTGAAGTAATGAAGTGGGTAGGAATTAGGATAGAATTCCAATTAGGAATTGTACTGCACTCACTGGTGGGGGAATCTGTAAAATATTCAGAGTTTTTTGGAAAGTATTTGCTGCTAAATAAGGTCTATTGAAAATGTACTTTACCATTTTATTACTAAAGATTCTGCATTCTGTCTAAATGAAGTGGAGGAAGGACAGGTCTTCTGAAGGATTTTTGGATTTAGAAAATAAATGAAAGAATATTTTTTCTCATATGTAGCAGATGACGCTTTTTTTCATTTTTAGGTCTCACATTATTTTCTAGTTTAAGTATTGGTTATAGCAGACTAATCTGTATGAGACATGAATTTTATCTAGAATTATTTTTTAGCTAAAATCTTCTTAGGTTGAAAGTTTGTGTTTTCTAAATATAGACTCAAAATAAATAAAAACATGTATTTGTGGTCTTACAATCCTGTTTGACTAATGCAGCAGCAGCTCCTGCTGAAACTCTTATGCATTATGATTTATACACAGACAGTTTGAAAAATGTCTTTGCCATTTTTCTTTAATGTGCTAGTTCCCTGGCCATTAAAAAGCCCTGACCTTAAGTACCTCATGAATTTTGCACATGATGTCTGTTGCATAAAGCAGATTTTATTATTATTTAATGAACCTATGTATCTGATCCATCATTTCAGTTACAATCCTGGTAGCCTTGATCCCATATTTAAAGCTTTCTAGAACAAAGGGAGAAATCAAACAATAAAGCTAGCTTTAAGCCAGACATGAAGCTTTATTTCTCATCTGCCATGTTTGTGAGATGGTGGCAAATTCTGTTTATTTTATTCTGTTCCAGCTGTTTACCTCTGCAAGCGGACAATGCAAAACAAAGCAAGGCTAGAACTAGCAGACTATGAAGCTGTAAGTACCTGGCAAAAAGTAAATTTCTCTGCTGGGCCTGATGAGCCTGTGAAATAATGTGAAGCATGAGAACTATGGGCATTGTGTGTGAAAATTTATCAGTTATCCTGTTCTTCCAGCTTGTGGGTGTAACAAGCTGGAAGAAGCTTGTCCAGTTAGCCTTCACTGTCATCTCTCAAACACCATTTAAGAAATGATAACGAAGGCTAACTGGACAAATGTTGAGAATACAGCCCATCTGTAATCATACTCTGCTCAGATCCCCATGCCAGGATCGCAAATAACTTCACAAATCCCAGCTGCACCACGAGTGTTTGGAAGAGGTTGTTCTCTACAGCATCTAAGGTTTCAACAAAGGATCCCTGGCAACATTTCCAAAAGCTCTTGATGGATGTAGAAATGTGAATCTCATTCTTTATAAGGGATGCTGACACTTGAGCCTTTTCCCATCAGCTAGATGAGAGGCAAAGAGGCTCAGACTAGAGGCATTCCTACTCCCTGACAGCTGTGCTGTGCCTTGGGCAAGGTAAGATAATTGGGGCCAGGAAGAGCTTGAAAAAGGGAGACTTGGATTAGCTGATGAGGATGGCATTAAATAAGAAGAGAGATGGCTCGAATTCCAACTCTACCCCCAAAAATTCCTGAATTTTTCATGAATCTGTCAACACAAAATTCATGAACAGCCCTGTCTCTGGGCTGAAAGCTGTCCAGCTGTGCTGCTGTGACCTGATAGCAGGATAGTCAGCCTGGCCTCTCAGCACACCAGACACTCCAGCCACAGCGCCATGCTGACACACTGCATTGCTTCTTTTGGCACAAGCTTGTTTTTCAGTGTGCTGCGCTGTGGGACATGCATAATTTTATACTCACACGTCTTAGAAAACTCCCCTTCAATGTACAATCCATAAGAGCCTTTTCTGGTATTGGCAAGACCTCTAGAAAGTCTGCTCTTCTCTTTCTGTAGTCTTCATTTTCAGTGAGTATGGCACAGAGATATGTTTGCAATGCATAGAAATATAGTAAAAATAACACTTTTGTTAAGAGACTGCATACATGCTGTTTAAACTGGGAAGAGATTTAGAAAGCTCTGTTGGAGACAGTGAAAATGTTCCATCATCAATGGAAGAAAGAATTTTGCAATGATTTTACAATTCTTCTTCCTGTTATTATTAGTAGGCTGCAGAATAGATACATTTCCTGTACAGTATTGAAGAACTATAGTCTGTACTTTTAAAAATGAGGATAGCTGTGGAGGTTTGACTGTACTACCAAAAATGGCAGCCAACGCTGTCCAGTGGAAACCATTTGCATGGATGACTGATGAAGAATTGTCATGTGGATCATCCAAATGGACATAGCTGCTGTTATCTTTCATTGATACATACTTTCAAAACAAGGATGTTTCTTTGTACTATTTCAAAATTGCTAAAATAGCACACAGTATATACAAATGTTTCAGAAATCCCATGTTCTGCTGAAGGATGCATCTACCCTTTTTATCAGAGTTTCAAAACTAAAATAGTCGAGGCCTTCAAAAGTATTCCATCTCATTGGGTGGCAAGAACAAACTTTATATCAGATAAGTAAGGTCCATTTACACTGACACAGATATCATGACTTGTATTACGTTTTGGTGAGGGGGAGGTGAGGAGAGGAGGGAAATATAAAGTCAGAACCTATTAAGGAGTAAATAACTTGCAAGCTAACCCGCTAAAATTGTGATGTATTTGCAGGAGAGTTTGGCCAGGCTACAGCGAGCTTTTGCTCGGAAATGGGAGTTTATTTTTATGCAAGCTGAAGCACAAGCAAAGTAAGTTCCTTTGGAGATGTGCAGTTTTCATGTCGCATGATTTTTTCAGGGGAGGGGAAGTGGTTTGACACCTTTGATGTTTAAAATTACTGTCCTTGACACTGTTTCCTTTAAATGTCCTGTGACATTGCCAGGGTTGACAAGAAGAGAGACAAGATAGAGAGGAAGATTCTCGACAGTCAGGAGCGAGCATTTTGGGATGTGCACCGTCCGGTGGTGAGTGCTGCTGGAGCCACGGGGTCTGTGAGCAGGGCTGCTGAAATGTCACCTTCTCTGCAGCTTTGGGGTGGCCTGGGCACAAGTAAAACAGCAGCAGGGTGAGGGGTTGGGGCTTGCCTCCCTCTTGTAAGGATCTTGAGTTTATATGAATCTGGTATTGCAGACTTCAGATGTGTCTGCATCCAGTTCACGATTTTCAGTGAATAGATGTGTTGTGCCTGGTTTTTTTGAATCAAAAAGTACCTGTCTTTGACTATTATCATCTCAAAGGTTTCCTGGGTATGAGTCACACAACCAAAATTATCAGCATAACTAAAAATACTCTTAAATAAGTCTGACTATTTTTCTTTTTTAGTCTTCTTTTTTGCTTGCTAAGCCTTTTAACTTCATTCCAGTTATGCTTCCAAGCTATTTTTGAAGTACATAAAGATTAAATATTGGCTTTGAGCTGTGGGAGTCACTGTCTAAACAAGATTTGTCTGAGTTCTTTGTCAAAGTCCATCTGAAACAGAGGTTTAAAAAAGAAAGTTTCTTACATACTCAACTATACTTGAGTGCTAAAATTGTGAAAAAGAATGTCAATTGTTACAATAATTCCAAGTAAACTGTACTTTTTTTTTTGCTTTACTACAGAGCAATATTGTTTTCCCTTACTTAGATTTGAGCTTTCCTTTCCTGTTTATGCAGTTTGGTATCATTACCAATGAAATCATATATGAACTATATCTTTTGCTCTGACACTGGGGAAAGCTACTTTTAGTGGGGGAAGTAAAATTAGGTGATGACACATGTGGAAGAATAGAATGCAATGAGACAGTTTAAATACAAAATAATAAATTGATCATGGTCAGCTTACATTTGCAGCTGTGGAAGTGAAGTGGTCATAGAAGAAATGGATTTTTAGGTAGGATTTATATTGTCAGATAGCAAAAATAACTTGATGTGAAAAATTCCTGCCACAGGAAATAGATTCAAAAAGACTGGGATATTATTGTCTAATCACTGACATAAAACAAGGAAGGAGATCAGAAAGTGATTTTCCATCTGATGTAGGTTGGAGCTACATAGGGAATAAACACAAAGTATCTGTGGACCTGAGACCTGTGAAGGTGAAGAGAGCTTTTATATTTGCTGCAGAAATGGATCTAAAGGTTTTGAATCTGAGAATGAGATGTTATTTTCAGGTTTGGAAGAGATGCATTGTTGAAGCTTCAAGAGAGTAAAAGGGACCAGGACAAGAGGAAATTGAATCTGATTAAGAGCTTTGGCTGAACTGTGGATAAATCTGCCTGGTCCAGCAGATGTTTTTAATCTGGCTGTAAACATACCTAGGAAATATCAGAGGCAAAAGGCTGGCTTACAGTCAGCAATGCAGGTCCTGGCTTTAGAAGTTATAAATAGATGAATGGAGAGGTTCATACTTTGGTTAAACTGCTCCTCTCAAGAGTCAGTGAAATAATATTATTTTTAAAAACACCATTATAAATTTACTGTCACAGTAAAATCCAGAAGCTTCTTTTGAAAAGAACAAAAGATAAAACACAAAAAGACTGAAAAGAGGAGGGTGATGCTAGAGCTAGTTTCCATTTGTAATGGATTTTCAAGCCTCCAAAAGGCCTCCCAAAAAATTACAGAAATGCTACTGCAACTCTGGAGAACTAAATTTTTTAAACAGTTTTTAAAGGTGATGTTTGGATAAGAATCTGTGTATAATATAATGCTTATTTTTATTTACAGCGTTTCACCTTTTGATAAAAGTTCAGAGGCTAGGGGCAGTGACAACATAGTTCTAAATCCACTCCAATGTAATTTTTTTTTTTACTGAAAACAAGTTTTGAGGATCAAATGTTTTATTATTTTTGGTTGGATGGTTGGTTGAAGGTGAGTAAATAAATATTTTTTGGGGTTTTCTTGCAGGCATCCTGGTCCTTAGTTGCTTTATCGCTATGTTTGTTACCTACCCAGATACAGTACTGATACAGAAGATGTACATGAAAAATATAAACTATGAATATTAAATTTGCATTGTATTTCAACTTTAAGTTGATGAAAGGAGCAGAAGGGGAAAGCAAGGCATCATTCCTAAAGGACAGTGCAGCAGTGCACTATGGGAATGGGAGACATGAGAACAGCTGCATGGCACTGGAGCCAGGAGAATGGGGAAGCAGAAAAAGCGGATGATTAGGTATCAGAAATGTCACTGTGACTCATAGGTTTAAAAGAGAAAATTAGCCAAGGTTCGACATGTGAAGAGGATTTGACTCAAAAAACACCACTGTTTCATAGGTCCAAGTCAAAGGCAAGCTTGTAGGTGATTACAGAAGTTCTAGAAGATTTATGCCAGTCTGAGGGACAGACAAATTCTTTAAAGTCATTTTGACTGTTACTTTGGATTTGCTGCTCCATAATTTTTTTTCCTGGGTCTTCAGACTGAGATGATGCTTGGAGACAAGCTAGAGAAATTGGATTTGGAAAGGTTTATTCAAATAATCATCTACTGCTCAATTTTCTTCTGAGAGACAGTTAAGAGAACAGCTTTGTTATCTCACTGTTTAGTTTCCATTCCAATGTTTATGTAATTGCTATTTCCCTGTGGGGGTGTTTTGGTTTGGTTTTTTTTGTGGGGGGGAGGAGTGGGGGTTGTTATGTGTATTTCAGGGTAGGTATGTGGGAGTGCAATCTTGGCCATTTCTGTAAATCCCAATTTCTGCTTTATGCAGAAAGATCTTAGCTTGCAGTTAAAAAGTGTATGGCCGAGCTTCAGCTGTACATAACTGCAGCCAGCAAAGACATCCCAAACCATATTTAGTTTTACTAGTTCAGATACCAGCCATAGTAAAAACATGGAAATTTGTGTCAGGGAGAGCTGTATAAATTCCCTTGCAATCCTAGGAGAAAGTCCATGTTGTTATTTCCAAGGTAGAGCCAGTATCTGGCATAGGTCTCAGATTAGTATTATTCACATAAGTGATGCATTTCTCTCGTTGATGGCAGAGTAAACACATCTTGAAAATCTTTCTCTTCTTTTCACCTACCTAGAAAGTGTATTATTTTCACAATTTTGAAACTTCTGTTGATAACAGTGTGAAAATAGGCAAAAAATTGGTTAGGAGGATTAAGGTGTTAGTCAGAAACAATAACAAATCAGGCTAAATTGGGGAAGTGAGTTACTTCTAGGAGAAAGAAATTGAGAAGCTGCTTTTGCTCAAAAAGAAATATCATGCTCCTTATTAAAGTCTTTCAAAGAGAACTTGTTTCATCTTTTCTGAATTATTATCTCTTTTTAAACTCCATAATCTTACACTTGTTAAAAAGGGACAAACAGGTACTAAAGCAGTAAATGCTCTAAAACATTCTCAAACCCACACTAACTACAGTCAGAGCAAAGTAGCTGTGGCTCACTCTAAAATTAACTCTTTTAGGTAACAAGCAAGATAGCTGATGTCTTGCTGCTACAAATTATTCATTTTTCTTCCTGAGTTACATATTAATGAAATAATATGGCCATAATAAAAAAGTCCTTTTGGATACTTGCTGAGATTCACATTATTTCAGAAGATAGTGGGGGAAGTATCCTTTTCTTTGAAAGTCACCTGTGTACTTTGTAACTGTGAAAACTTGAAAAAGCATTTCATTTTCTCCAATGCCTCTCTGACCTTTGCCATCAGTCTGTGTTGATTGTATTACGGTCATGTTTAGTAGGTTTCTGTGCAGTTGTTTTTAAAATGAAGATGGGAAATACACAACAGATGTGCTAGAAAACTGCATTGTCATGTGTCGCTCTTCAAAGTTTAAACACTGGCTGTGGTTTAGTCATACTGTGATTTGATAAAGCATGAGCATGAGTCAAAGTGTGAGCCAGTTCTTTTATTCTGCCATTTTTAACTTGGTTAAACCCAATCCACAGGACTTCTATTCCCATAATAGCTGTTACTATTTTGCTTGATTATGGTGATTATTTTGGTTCTCTGGGAAAAAATGGATATAAAATATTGATAAGGGTCAGACTTAATGACCTTCAAGGTCTATTCCAGATTCCATCTATTCTAGATGATTCTATATTTTATGAAAAACAATAACGGTAGTTTGTGTGATTTAATACAGGACAGAGAAGTATCTGGGGCGAGTATGTCTGGATTTGGGTGCTCCTTGCCATTGCTTCCTAGCACCAAACTAGGAAAACAATGTTCTTGAAATATTTTAAAATTTGTCACATATCCCACACCTTTTGCTTCTCTCTCTCTTAATGAGACTCTATGTCCATTAATTTAATTTTCTCTTTTTTTTTAATTGTATTTTGAGTCGTCTGAACATAACCCTTGACACCTGACCTGGCAGGTAACATTACCAGGAGGTGAGAGCCAGGCAGTGGGTTCTTCTGTATTTTAATAATTATTTCATTCTGTCTTTCAAGATCAGCCTCAGAGAGTTGTCAAAACAGTGCATTTACCTTGGATAGGATAGTGCATGCCTGCATTTCACACTCAGTATTAGACTTCTCTGGGCCAGTCACTTGCAGAGCCAGAGAACTCTGCTTTTTCATAATATTTTCAAAAAATTTATAGGTGTCTTCAGAAAGCAAATGTGAATCACGCCATCCAACTTCTCTAGTGATATGTACACATATAATTTTCATGTCTTCTTTTGCACCTCTTTCACCATATATCATTACAAGGGAGTTACCTCTACAGGAGTCAGGGAATGCAGCCAAACCAGGAGTTGTCATTCTCAGATAATTGCCCTTCTGGTAATGAAATGAAACCCAAGTTAAATGCTTTAACTTCAAAAAATGGTTGTAATGTTTATGATCCATACTTGCATGTAATTGAGGCACATATTTATAAGCCCTCTAGCTGGCCTGCTATCTAAGATCTTTGCAGAAGATTTTGAACTCACATTATTTTAGCATTTTTATTTAGTCTAATACTTGAGTAAAGGTGGGGCAGATGGGGAAAAAGAAAGCAAGTTTCTTGCAAGAGTGCAACAAAACGAGTTTTTGGAAGTTAAAATTGAAAGGAAAGCTGTGAGATAGTTAATTGATGAGATGGTGGAAGGACACCAAGAAAAATGATATGACAATATGGTTTTGAGTAAGACCCAGTTCTGTGTGAAAATAGGAAAGTGACCTGAAGAAGTAAGTATAAGGAATTTTTTTATAAGTGCAATGTTTATACACTGATCTTTGTATCTGTGGGAAATAAATTTTCTCCTTTAATCCAAAGCATTTTGTCAAAGATCTTCTTATAAGTCAAAAGGCATATAATCAATTTCTAAATGTCACCTGTATTTGCCATCAGCTTTTTCAGAGATGTGCTAGACTTTTCTGTTGCCACTTATTTTCAAGTGAATAACCTCAATTTCTTCTGTATGGAATCTGTAAAGCAGCAGTTTCCTGCCTTTTGTGGTAAAAAAACTATTGAGAAAGCAATAATGAATCTAAGTATTTAGCAAAGGGGCAAGAAAATGGAAAAATTTAACAAGTTTCCTTGTGCAATACTGGAATCTTGACATACACAAAAATCATTTTAATACAGCCTTAAGTAAAATTAATCCTACTGAAATATCATTTGAATAAATACAATGGATCTAATTTCTGTGCAACAATTTCTGATTCTGAAAACCAGTCATGACAAACCTGAAATGCCATATCATAAATTAAAACTAATTAGAAATTTAATCAACTTGCAAAAATAATTAAGCATAGAACTTCAGTGCAGGAGTATTTTCTTGGGTACAGCTTCTTGTTTAATTTCATATAACTTGGCTCAAGAATTAAATTTTAACATTCTTATGCATTTTGCATAATATGTAATTCTGTGACACACACACACACACACACACACAACTAATGTTTTTTTTAAAAAAAATGATCAAATCTTGTTCCCTGTAAGGTGAAAGCTCAGCTTTCAACAACATCTGTCCTTAAACAACCAGGTGTGTGAGAACATGAGGATCACTGTCATGGTTTAAGATGTTTTATCTCCTATGGATACATTTTATGGTTTCATTAATTAGTATTGCATTCCTTGAAAATTTCTCTGAGTCTCTCTCCTGTTTCAAGCTGATCTTCCATTTGCACAGCCAGTGGGATTCCTCGTGTGTCTGATGTTACTCTGGGAAAAGATCTGAACTCTTTAGGCATGAAGTGGAAATTGGTGCAGTGTAGGTTTCTTTATTTCGGAAATATGCTAAAAATCTTTGAAATTTTAAGTGGTCCTAAAGTCTTTACTAAGTGAGACTTCAAATCTCTTAGTTTGAAAATCATTTGAATTTTACCTTGCTGCAAACATAATTAAAGTTTGATCAAACTGGTTGATCAAATGTCTCTTCTTTATCTGATTTTGTTTGAATCTCATTTATCTTGTCCAAATAAGAGAAAGAGCTCATAGTTGATCTTTTATCCATTAATTGCACACCTTTCAGTGTTTTGATTAGGTCAGCTGCAGAACAACAGTGGAAATACTGTTATTTTGGTAGTAGTCAGTGATCTGCAAATCAATCCTTTAATAAAGGATGTATTGATTTTACTAATTGATCCAGTTGCAAGATTCTGTCCTCCGTGTGGGGCTCTCTACAGTATGTTTAACTTATGCATAAATGCAAAAATTCATTATTTCTCCATCAGTATATTCTAGTGTATGACACAATAAGTTTTATTGTTCATTCATCTTAGTTTAACAAATAAGTCTGTAACTTTTTTATTATTTATCTCTGTTCTTTAATGAGTCAAAATGCAATTAGCTATTGAGGACAAGTATTGAACATTTAAATTCATTCTATGCTATCTGCATAATTCTCTACTAAAACCTTCAATGGAAGAGAACACTTAATCCTAACAAAGGTTTTATTAATTCTTATGAATTAAGACAATCCCTTCCTTTGAAGGAAGAAGCTCAATAAGATTTTACATTCAACATTCTGTGGCCTGAAACATCAGTCTACTAAATGAATAAGAAAAAATGAAAAGCTTTTATTTCCTTAATTAAAAGCCAGCTGATAGCTGGTTTTAGCAGTTAAGCTGTGTACAATTTATTTCCATTATCCTACTTGACTGTAGATCACTATTTTCAGGTGTATTTGCAGCATATCAACAGATGGTTTGCATGGTTTATAAATAGATTTGTATTAAGGAATATGAACAAATTTGAGGTTATTCTATGCAAGTCCAGTTCCAAGTTGTATTCACTTACTTCAGTGTCATACTAATCCATACATTGCAAGTATTTATCCTATCCTGAGTTCCAAAAAAGATAGTGTTTGTAAGTATAACACATACATAATGAAAAGACTATAGGTATTGAAAATATCTAATGAGTTAGTAGGACAAGCAGGTTCTAATAACTTCACCCTGATTATCTGGCAAATTTATGAGGCATCTAGAAATAACATATGAATCGTGCTTGTAAAGAATCTATACTTGAGAACAGTCTTGTGATTTGCTTACTAAAAATTATGTTTCATAGGTGGTAATTGAAAGATATAGCTATAATTCTGAGAGGAAGTAATTTCTAACAGGCATGAATCTGTAGGAAAGCTAGTAACATCATGAGCTAATTTGAGAAGCTTGGTCTGGAACTGTAGAGGTGAAGTGTTGATAGGAGCTCTTTCCAAAGTAGTCATCAAACTTACATACTTATTACAATTTACATTTGTGGTTGCCGTGGCTGTTGGACTGTATTCCAAATAATAATCTCTGTGTTTGCTTCTCATTAGAGCTATGATGCAAGTGAGAGCTCCACAAAAGCACTATGATAAAACAGCAGGTGTTGAAAGTCCAGTCACACTACTTGTTTGTCAGTCACACAACTGAATCAAAAGGGCATGTTTCCAGAGAAACAGTTGTGCTAAAATTAACTGTGCAGAAGCTTGGACTATGGTACTACTACAAGTAGCATGTAATAAGATAATTTACACTCTACTATATGTGTGTATGAAACTCTAAGTACCATAACATAATATAATATAACCATTAAGTAGCTAGACCCATCCAATTTAGTTTAGAGTTTGTAGTTATGGGATTATGCTGCGTAGTGAAAAAAAAATCTACCACCTGTGTCATAATACTTCAACTCAGAATAATATTTTCCCTTTCTTCAGACATCTGCTGATTTACTGGGAACTTGTTGCTAGAGGTGTTGTCAAGTCCTAGTGCTCACACACGTGATTTCTCAGAGTTATTTTCACAGAACTGCTGAACCAAATGGGAATAGTAATTAAAACATACACTTTTAGGGAGGATCATAAAGTTCATAAAAGTGTTTCAGATTAGATACACCTAGCTGATTGCAAATTAACCCCTGATTAGGTTCTGCAGTTTTATGTAACAGTATCTTTTTCTAACCAAAAGGAAGTGGTTCCTGTAGTCCAGTCCCTGTCATGACTGGTTTGTCTTTGCTGCCTTGGATGCTATAACAGGGGCTGGTGAGACCTCCTCTGGCAGCACTATCAGTGCACAGTCCTATGGATTTGCAGGTGCTGGCAGATACGGCTCCTGGGTTTCTTTTTTTCATCACTTTGTTGAGGTTTATTGATTTCTAATTATAAAGTGAGCTACATTTTTTAAAAGGTGAGTTTTCTGAAATTTTTATCTGAATTTGCAATTTTGCTAAATTTCCTTTGACTGGGCCTTAAGATAACAGCCATTTTTCCAAATCCTGTAAAAAGACCTGGCCACATGTACTCATTATGTTTGGAATGTTCCTCTGAGACTTTCTATTACACCAGCAAAATTTTTAACAGTGCAGCTCTTCCACTGGAAAAGCCCCTTTATTTGTTGACCCTGAAGTGTGTAAAATGAGGTAAAATCCCAGCATACAGTGACAATCATTACCTAAACCTCAGCTTTTCCTTGTAAGCCTTAGTGGGTTCTGCACACTCGAATAACTTCCATCTCAGTGAAATGAAAAATTGGTGCAGTGCAGAAGAATGTAGCCTGTGTTTTTCTTTATGAGAGCCTCAGTTTTAGCCATTCCTGACAACTTACTCAATATAGGATTTTAATGTCTCCTTTGATGCTAGATTCTGTATGAGAAACAACAGTCTTCCCCACATTACCAGAGTTGAACTGGGTATTTTTCCAGCTAGTAACTCTCGGCTTTTTTCCAGCTGAATGCCACTGATATTTTTTGCCCTCTCATTTCTTTATTTTGTAATCTTCCATTTCTTTTATATAACCTTCTCCCCTTGATTTTTAACTATGTACTGTTCAGATGACTGCACAAATAAACTGGACTCGAAAACCTACAAATAAAAGTGAACTCTGCTGTTTTGCTTATCACTCACTGCCTAATTAGCTTCTTTTCTCTACTTTAGAAAGTGATATGAATAGTTACTGTCGAGGGTTAGACGACTCCCAGAAAAATGACAGGAATAGCACCAATGACAGAAATAGCAGAATAGGTTGTTGCAGAATCCAACTCTAACATTTGACACAAAGAAAATTTCAAATTTTAAGCTTAGTCCTTTGTGATAATCTTCTATTTCAGATAATGTAAAAGAAAGATTTTAATCTCCGCTTTTCCTTTATGTTTGTGTGTCTGACTTTTATCTTTTCCAGCGAGAGAGACAATCTGTCATGTTTGTATGCAGGTCCATAATTTAAATTTAAAGTCTTGTAAATTCTGAAGCCTGGAGATCTTAAAACTTGGTATTTTGCAATTACACTTAACAAGTTAGCCTATGCCTGCAAAACAAATAAAAATATCTATTTCACAGTATACTGACACTGAAATGTAATGAAAGTGCCTAAGGTATGTGAATCAATCTACTTAAATATTTACTGCTTTAATGAACTCTGAATTTATGGGTGTGCATATTGAAATGAGGTAATTATTTTAAATAGCACCTATGTATTTGTAGCTAAAGAGAAATTACATTTCCTTAAATCAACCTGAGGTTTGTTTGTGTGGGTTGGGAGTGCAGCACAGGCTGCTGCAGGGCAGAGGCAGCAGTAAGGAAGCAAATACCAGTCTTGTTCCCACTCTGCTGCTGTGGGGCGGGGAAGGCAGAGAGATGAGTTTCACACCAATGTGAATACTTGATTGGAGTGTTCTGTAAAGTGGATTCTTTGAATTTCACTCCCTTCAGTTTGTGAAAAGTAGGCTGTACCACAGAAGTGTAGGCTGAGAGGGACCTCTGGAGGTCTTCTAGTTCAAATTCCTGGTCAAACCAGTGCTGACTTCTAAGGTGAATAAGATTGTCCAGGCACTTGGGTTAAACAAGCTTTGAAAATCACCAAGGACGGACATTCCACAGCCTCTCTTAATTTTATTGTGAAGTATATTTCTTTACAGCTGACTGGAAATTCCTTTACTGCAATTTCAGATTACTGTCTCCTGTCCTTCCAGAGTGCACCTTTGGAAAAGGTCTATCTCCCTAAGCCCCCCTGTAGGCACAAAAGGCAGCAGTTAGGTCTTCCCTTTTGCAAGCATAAAAAAAGTCTGTTCCTCCACTGGATTTTGCCATTTGAAATATATTTCTTGTGTTGTTTGTGGGGCTCAAAAGTAGTCTTGGTGTCCCAGAAGTTTCCTTTTGATGCTGAGTAGAAAGAAATAAGCACTTTGCCTGCTGGCTAAGCTGCTGCTCGTGCAGCTGGGGATGTGGTTTGTCTGCATTGCTGCAGAGAGATACTGCTGACTCATGTTCAGCTTCTCCTTCAGATCATTTCCTACAGAGCAGCAATCCAGACAGATAGTCCCCAGCCTATCAGAATGCAGGAGCTTACTCCCTCCCACATCCAGGGGTATATTTATCTCAGATACATGAAAACTTCTGGTTATTTTGGCTTAAGTAGATTCACAGTTAAATTGCTGTCTTCTTTGTGAAAGATAAAAAAGACATCAAAACTTCAGCTGACCTAATTATAAATATTAATTTACTCTCTATTGAGCATTCTGCACTTTCTAGAATTACATCATAGCGAAGAGGTTTTTATACAAAAAAAGCATTAACAGCTGTTGATTTGGGCTATATGGCCAGGCAATAAAAAGGGTACTTGGAGTGTGCAACTTTGTGCAGCAAGCAGACTATAAATACTCCATACCCTGCACTGCTTGGATGGAAATGTACCGTGGTTCAGGCATGCCATATTCTGTAAATAATTAATTCTTCCAAAGAGTTGTTACAGGTTTCCTAAAATTAATACACTGTAGCACTATTAGAAGGGCTTAAATAATATATTCACTGTTGCCACAGTTATCAGGGATAGAACATTAATATCAAGTGGATTTTTTTAACTCACCATCCTCTCAGATAGCTGCTTCAAATGCTGGTGATAGCCAGATCAAGGCATGTATGTTCTGGTTCCTCCTCTGCATACAGACAAGGCTTTTTTCTTCTTTGGTGTGCATCCTCCTAGACAGCATCAGTAGAAAGTGCTGCTGCTTGGGATTCATGCTAACCTTGTTATCCAATAATTGAAGTAGGGATTGAAATTTCTCTATATGTGAGGTTCTCTATATGTGGGGTTCTTTTATATTATATGTGATTGAAATTTATCTACATGTGGGGTTCTTTTATATTATTTATCTGTATCCATTTGTTTCAACAGTGAATTTATCATGACTGGACTGACCAGTCCTTTGATTAATAGTAGGGCATTTGTACTTTGAGATAAGTACATGCTAATAGATGGATGAAAAAAACTTAGTGAATGTATGACAGATTTTCACAGAGATATTTAAAAATTGATGAAGACCAGATTCTACCCTGCTTATGATCTTGCTCTATGATAATTTCAAGAAGGTCACAAGGCTTTCCTCTGTGTGTGTTGGGGGAAAATTTTTTTTCACACAGAACATTGCTCCTGAAAGAAATAAGCACTCTATTTACACATATAGAAGACTTCTCAAGTCTTCCAGGAAATCCGTTTGAAAACTATTTACAGTATTAGTATGCAAATTATATACCACACACTAAATGGGATTCTTGTAGCAGAGCACTCTGACAGGCATCTCACTATTTGAACTATGGTGGTACAGTTAAAAAAACAACACAAAAAGAAAACACAGCTGGATATAATTGTATTCAAACACATACTTATTATGTTAATGAGGGCATACAAATAAAATTAAATGTTGTCCAGCAAAGGTTTTCCCACAAAGGCTGAGTTATTTTAGCAAGATGTTCACATAATGCAACTTTTTGTGTTTATTTTAATTGAAAATATGTTTGATATTTATCCCTAAATATTTACAGATGAAATTTGGCAGCATCAGAAAAACAACGAAACCCATCTTGTATCAAGTATAATTTAATAAATATACTTCAGCTAAGAAGAAAACTTAAAATGTGTCCCAAACTACATTAGGTACTTCTGATCATATAATTTAAATAAAGAGAATGCTCTTGTGTAGAGGTAGTGATGCATGTCTTGAGCTCCTATTGTTACCCCAGTTTGTCAGAGTAGCTGATGCACCCTTTAGCCACCTCCCCTTCTGCCCTGAAGCATCCTGAGAGTTCCTTGCCTCTGCCTTCCTGGGGCTGCTCTCCTGCCAGCTTCTCTTCAGTCCCACCTTTGTCCAGCTTCTGCCCCCACAGCCTCTCCCTGCCCGAGCAACTTCACTTCAGTGTGAGGGCTTTGAAGCAGCCAGGTGTCCATAAGAATCCACAAAATGCTGGACAAGGTCACTACTGGGTTGGGCCTCTTTGCAACCAGCAAAATGTTGCTCTTGTTTTGTCCCTGAAAGTCTCCCAGGAGTTCTTGTCCCCCTCACATCAATCTGTACAATTCTGGCATGGAAGGTACCCAGGCAAGTTGCAAGATCTGTCCATACCAATTTACTTCTGGTGGGCTCAAAATTTTTAAAAATAAGAAGCTTCAGATGAGGTTTATCCCTTTCTTTTCCCCCTCTCCATTTTTAGGACATAGAAGCATAACTTCAAAGCATGCTTAGAAGCATAAAAACCATAACTGAAAACTGAACAAATAACAGTTTGTGCCTTATGTAAGTGTGCCTGCTATTCAAATTGTTACATTCAAAGGCTGTGGATGTTGTTAAAGCCCCTGCTTTCTTCACTGCCAGCTGCTGCTGTAATCCTAAAGTAGATGCACTTGGTTTTTTAAACTTTATATCTCAGTATACTGCCCTGGGAAATTGCTTTCTGCTTTTAAATTGGCCATCATGCAGAACTTTGTATTTTTCAACCTGTTTTTTACTTTGAGATTTGCAAGTTATTTCTGAGTTTAAAACTTCCCGTTTTTGTTCAGAAGCACAAAAGATACTGTCCCAATTCTAGTGTGTCAGGTGCAGTCTTAAGGATATTGTCTATTTTTATCATTAGCAGTGAGAAGCTGTTTCTACTTCAAATGTTATATTATCAAATGCACACTAATTTATTACTTTAAAATAGAAACTTATTTATATATTAATTTTTTAAAAAAACATACTGGATTAAAAAAAAAAAATCAGTCTGTTGTTTAGAAAATTCTCCAGAGGCAAAGTAACATTGCTTTGTTTAATAAAAGCTATTTTTTCTTAGCTATGTAAGATATTCTTAGCCTGTATAAGCCTAAATTTTGTCTTATTAAATTTAGAGTCACATCAAGCATTGTCCATTATGATAAGAAGACAGAGTTGTATCTTTAGAGCAATAATAAGTCCAGCTTGGCTGTTGGGCAAGTAAATTCAATATCTAGCTACTTCCATTAAAAATACCCCAACCTACTTTCAGTAGAAGCCTGTTCCCATTAGAGAACAGATTTTGTAGTTTCCACTCAGTGTCAAATGTAATCCCTCCAAAATCAATAGATAAAACTCACCTGAGAGCAAAACACTTTTTTAAAATTTGTTTCCAGCAATGGGTAAAAAACAGATGTACAAATAGATTTTTGTACTTAGAGGGAAGTGTCAAAAGAAGATGAATTAGGAGATAGAGTACTTGTGTGCTTTGGGAGGCCACAGAGTTGTGAGAATGAACCACTGAAACCCAAATCTGATGTGTTGAGAGTAATTTCATTTAGGCTGTCAGTCTTCTGGTTAGGCTGCAGAAGCCTTTTTTGTTGGTTTGGTTTGGTTTTTTCTCTTTCTTTTCTGTAGAAACAAAACCTTTTTTTTTTTTTTTTTATTTAGTTTTAAAACATAATCCTCTTTAAATTTGACCAAAACCAACTGCTCCTGAAGCGAACCTGAGGTGCAGAGCTGAGGTGAATATTTCATAATTCTGTTTATTTTGTCTCATTAGGTCAACCATGCTCCTTAGAGGGATAGCTAGAATGTAATGAATGGCTTCCTTGGCAAAACCGAAGCAGAAACTGACTGGTTTCCACTGTCTTGGCAATTTATTTTATTTCAATTTCATGGTGGGGAATTTATTTTTCAGTCTTGCACTCTGAAGAGGAGTAGCTCAGAGAAGTTCCATCACAGATTAGCCTTTGCTTTCCTTTCTCTTTCTTTTAATAGCCTGGCTGTGTAAACACTACTGAAGTGGATATAAAAAAATCTTCAAGAATGAGAAATCCACATAAAACAAGAAAGGTAAGGTATTATATCAAAAGCAGGAGGTGGAAGAAAATTTATAGAATGAATTTTCATAATTTCTTAAAGCACTTTTTTCTTACAGCTTCAAGGAGCAAATGCATGAAATGTATGTTAATATTTCATAAGCTCTTAGTTGAATTAGTATTAACAAATTTGCTAATGCTAAATGAATGCTATCACATAGAATTTTGGAGAAGTATAAACAGATTTTGAAGATAAAATTCATTTTTGCATGCTTTATTCATGTTATTCAGTAGATTGAATAAAGCACATTAAAATGTTTCTGTCAGTAATTAAAGAAAAAAAAGATTAAAAATTCAGTATAAACTCTAACAGCAGCTCTTGTCCTGGTCTTCATGAAAAGGGTGCCTCTATATTGCAATTATGCCCAAAATGGATGACTGGAAATGATGGAAGAAATTAGCTCTATCTAAATTAGGTTGTAATTACAGTGTAACTTCTCTAGGGATGTACAGATGGATTTGCTCAACACTTTAAAATCCTTTGCACCATAACCATATAAATTGACTCCCACTTAAAGTACTTCCTTTGAGGTGCATTTGCATGTTGACCTATAGGAAGGTAAGTTTTAAAAAGGAAAGTGGATTTAGAGAAAGTTTTAGCTTGGCTTCTTTATGGTAGTGAAAGGTCCAGATTAGTGTAATTTACCAGATAGTAATTGCAATTTTGGAAGTAATCCAAATAATCTGTGAGTTAGTGTACCTCTCAGGATACTCCACCAACCAGTCATCTCCTTACTGTAATAGCATCTCCCAGTGTCGTTCCCCATGTTTGGTGTGATGCTAATATAGAGACCTAATAAAAGTGGACCCTTGCTTGTGGCTTTATGGAACTGTGGGAGTTTGGGAGTCTTTGTTGTACACTCCAGTGCAGAAGCACGATTTTATCTGAGTGCATGGGTTATTGAAGTTTCTTTAGGTAAAGATGATCTTGGCTAACTTGTTAAGCACAATGTAGTATGGGTATGTGTAGAAAGCATTGTCTGAAAGCAACCATCATTGTTTCATATTTTTTTGCACAGTCTGTCTATGGCTTACAAAATGACATTCGAAGTCACAGCCCTACGCACACGCCGGTGCCAGAGAGTAAGCCACCCACAGAAGATGAACTACACCAAGAGGTTTGGAACATAACTACAAAAATGTACTTTTAAAAGAACTTTTTAGGTGGTAACTTTTTAGGTATAAACCCAAAAATTATTGTAACTGGGAAGTTATTCAAAACAGCTGTTGCAAACATTTAATAAACCTTTTTCTTGTCCCAAGGTATATGGATTTAGGCATGTAACATCATCAAAATTAATGAGACAAAACCTGAATTTTTTGTATCTTTATTCAACACCTAAAGGCTGTAGGAAGTAGTCAAGTGAGTGGGTTCATTGCATAGCTCAGCCCATTAGCCCCTTTAGCTGTAGACAGCTTGCTCTTCTTTCAGCGCTGATTTGAGGCTTGGGGGTATACTTACCACTCCATACTTGCATGTATAGGTTCACACACTTATCTACTGTTAAAACTTAGAGTTTTAGAGTCTGGAGAAGTTAAATGTCTGAAGAAGTATTAGTTCTCCTCAAAAAATCTAAAAAATGGCTAACTGGATTTCTGTTGATGAACCTTTAGGGAAAATGTTCTATTGGGCACATTTTTTGTCTCTATGAGCTTTCCTCTTTAATGGAAACTTCCATTTATTTTACAGCTACACTGGTGAAATGTTGTTTTAATTCAGATATATTTCTCTTCTGTGCCCTAGGGTAAATTAATGTTCAATTACAGCTCTAATAAAAAAAGTTATAGAAATAGAGTCAAGTAATAAATTACTCATAAAACTCTTTTCCTTCCTTTTTTGCAGATTAAGCACTGGCAAATGCAATTAGACAGACATAGATTAAAAATGTCAAAAGTTGCAGAGAGGTACGTATATTGTCACATTTTCTATTTTTTTCAATTAGACCGGTAACTATTGGGAAAAATGTCAGTGTGAAATAGCTTCAAAGAGCTATTCACTGCAAATAGGTCTTCAAAGAGAGACATGAGAGCTCAGATGTCATAGAAATAACTGATGAGAGTTTACTTTAAGTGGAGAAGTATGAAATTCTTTTAGTGATAAAAATATTCTAGATATTCTGTGATACATTTCTGATAAACCTGAGTCTCTGAAAGAGCCTCTGACCAAGTGATTATAAGTTTCACCTTTCACTGGCAGGGAGGCTAAATGGGAATAGGTCTGGGGTTGTTGTTTTGATATTTCAAAAGGGCAGTCACTGATGGAGCAAGGGAATTGGCTGGTGTGGAGCTCAGTCAGTGCTTGAACAAAGTGAGTTTGGGCTCAGGTTGGGTCAGAGATGTAACGCTAGTAGGAATATGTCTGTAAATATGACCTAAGTTTGTCAGGAAGGGCCTAGAAAGCAAATAAAACAAAAAGCCCAACATTGCAGAAAATTGAGCTGCATGGGGCTTAGTAAAGGAAAATAAGGCCAAATACAAATTGCTCTTCATCTTCTCATAAACATTTCTGCATATATGTCTACTCATTTATGTGTATGTGTGTATACATATGCAAATCCAAATAAATATTTATTTATAAAGAGAGCAGGCTAAGAATTTTTTGTTTGCTGAACAGTAAAAAAAAAGGACACTAAATATAATAGGAATTGAAAAGAAAGAATAGTTGTCCTCACTTGTCAATAATTTTACAAGAATTATGAGACCAAAGGAAACAGCAAGCATAAATAAGGACAATGGGAGATGTAAATTACCAGAATACAAGCAAAGTTTTTAGTGTGTGCGGCTGAGCCTGGCCAATTCCTGAATATTAAAAAAAAAAAAGTTTAAAAATTGATTTATTTTTGCTGGGAATAATGTCCTTGGATTAGGAAATAATAATAATAATAAAGATATTTAAGAGAAAATAAAAGGAGTACTAGCAGCTGCAGGCCAATAAATATAAAAATATAACCTGTGTCAAATGCAGTGTTTTAGAACAGATTTTAAGGAAACTGTTGATTAAAACCATAAAGGGATATAAAACATGTTCCTTTATGAAAACAAATGTTCATGGAGCAGGTTGTATGATTTAATTTATTAGTGCCTAAAGGAACCTTAAATGAGCTATGTGGAAGTATTAGGGAAGCTTATTTTATTTCTACTCTGGGTATACCTGAGCCACCTCTCCTTCTTCAGTGGTCCACTGTCAGACAGCCTGAGCAAACCCTGAGCTTGTGGCTGCCTTCTGAGTGTGGGCACACAGTTACCATGGCTTGGTGATGCAAGGTAACTTGTTAGCTGGGGTAACCTCATCAGGTTTCTTCTCCTCCTGACGTTTGATGCTTTTGTTTTCCTAGTCTATTAGCTTATACAGAGCAGTATTTGGAATATGATCCTTTTCTTGTGCCCCCTGATCCCTCAAACCCTTGGATATCAGATGACACCACTTTCTGGGAGCTGGAGGCAAGGTATACAATTTTATTTCTTCTTTGGAAGTAAGGCAGTATAACATGCTTTTCTGGAAATATGAAGATTTCAGGGAGAGGTACTGCAGGAGAATACTGAGGCCTTAGAAGGGCAATGCAGTACCCTTTTGGTCTCTCCAGTTTTACAGATTTGTAAGATGGGAAGTGCTATACATTAATAAATCTGTGTGAAATGTTACAGTAACCAGTTTCCAGACTTCTAGGTTGGTAAAAAAAAAAAAAAAAAAAAAAAAAAGAGACAGCTTTTAAAATCTGATAACATTCCTAGTTGGAAATCTTTATTTTTCTGTGTATTACCTTCTTCCTAAGTAAGTACTAAAAGTCTGTTTTCTTATTGCTGATTGTTGCACAGATGTGAGCACTCTAAAAAGTGAGAAAACCATGGAACTTTAGGACTTAGTCTAAATTATGAATACATTGTTAGAATACTGAAGTATTGGTCACTTTGCGTTCTGTTGTTTTTAATTCTGCAGCAAAGAGCCAGGACAGCAGAGGGTGAAACGATGGGGATTTGGCATGGATGAAGCTTTGAAAGACCCTGTGGGAAGAGAGCAGTTTCTGAAATTCTTGGAGTCAGAATTCAGTTCAGAAAATTTAAGGTAAATGAGAGTTAGTTTATTTTTAATAGCTTGTAAGTTATATTGGATTTTTGCTTTGTTGTTGTTTTTTCCTGATACTTTTCATTTTTTGACCCCTTCAACAAATTTCTTCATCTTTCAGAATTAATTAATCCAGATTGTTACTTGCTTTCATGTATAGGCTGATGGAAATATTCATACAGTTAACAGAGACTCACATGAAGCATATTCTTCCATTCATATTCAACTTTTGGTCAAACTACTCATATAAGAACTTTTCTCTAAGCTTGTCTTTTAAACAGATATAAAATGGATTCATTCAAAGCCTGTTAAATATAATTTATTTAGTCAAATATTACGAGAAAAGTAAAATGAAAATAAGAAATATTAAAAATAAATAAAGGATCTAAAAGTAAAATTAATCTACTTTCATCAGGTTGATTGGTTTCTGGGGATCATTTTGAATGTCTCCACCAATATTCTAGTACTTGTACATCTGACACAGCTGAAGTAGGGTGACATCTAGCTCTCAAATTCCTCACTAATTGTAAAATGGAAAGTGTTCTCAGTGTATGCAGCATAGATGGTATGTTTTTAAAAGTGTGCTTACAGAATTACTTTTAAGTGAGGGGAAAAATGACTTGATTTTAAAAATGGCAGTCCATCAATTGGTTAATAGCATGTATTGTTTTTGCTGTTCTAAGAAAGTCGTATTTCAGTAAGAGTTATTTCAGAGAGATTATTAACAGCCTTTCTATAGACAGAAAAAATAAGCTAAGCATAGTACAAAAATATAGGCAACACATTTTTATCTTAATTCCACCTTCTTGTCAGATGTCATTTGTATCACTTTCCATTCACCAATAACATAAGTAGTATAAAATTCTATTTGCATTTACATTCTAGAACTCAGAATAATCCTAACCTACTTTTTTCCTATGCCAATTCTTACTCTAAAGTGGTGCAGCATAGCCATTCATACTAAAATTATGCTTTTGTAGCATCTTACAAGAGGCATTTAATATTTATGGTGTTGATTTATAAATGCCGGGTAATTGCACAGATCTCCTTGTTGTTAATTTAAATTTGTCAGCAGAATAATTAGTTGGAGTCCTCTAAGTTAAGTAAAGTTTGAATATGACCATGTTCATATTCAAACATTAACTTTGCATCAGAAATATAGCCTGACCTGTATGTGTATGTTGGTGACTTTATTTGTCACAAATACAGATTTTTCTTATTAAAAATTCCAGTTGGTAAATGCATGTTTAAAAATCAGAATAAGACCAAGAAAAGGAAAGGTAATTTTTTTCTTTTTAAATAATTGTTTAAAGAGCGTCCTTGTTATTTGTTATGCAGAGCAGCTGTTCAAACATGAACCTATTGAGCCCAGTGTGTGCTGCAGTTTGTGGTGCTTTTCTGTGATTAATTTGTCTCTCTGCCAACTAGACTGTTACCCACATAATCCCTAACTCTTTCGTCTAATCCTATTTACAACACTAAATACAGGCAAACTGCAAGTAACTGATCTAGAAAAATTCCCTCAAGAAATTTCTTCAGAGATGATTCCTTGACATGCCATCTACTCTTCTGTCTCTTCCTCTAAATTCTTAAATTGGCATTATAAAATATAATATCTGAGAAACAGTGAATATGATCTTAAAGGCCAGGCAGGGGATAAATTTGCTCTGAGAAGGTGCTTTCTGTGATAATTAGCTGAAGGGAAACTATCTCAGAAGCTCAGAATTATGTTTGTAAATGCCTAAGCTGTAGGGAAATCAGCCCATTAGGTTCACATAGTAAATTTGGGTTAGAAACATGAATTTGTAAAGCTTGTTGTGTATGGCTGTCAAAATGTTTTAGATGTCAATAACAGAAGTTAAAAGCTTGATGATTTCAAGCATTACCAATAAATAAACCTTAGAAGGCAACCACTTTCATTGCTCACCTGTTAACTCCATCGTGGTAATTTGGGAGTTTTAGTGGTATTTTTTTAATTATTATTTTGACAGCCACCCTAAGAGAAATAATTACGTCCACCCACATATTCCCACTGCAACAAATTCAACTCAAATCAGTTGCTGGTTGTTGTACTTATACAGATCTAATAATGTTAAAATTTACAGCACTGCCAAGCCTATAGTTGGATAGGCAGCTGGGACTGCTTTCGAGCTTTCAAGCTGAGTACGCAGGATACAGCAGGGACTGCAGGCATGGCAGGAGCTTCAGCATTAGGTGATTCGGTGTCTTATACCTCCTTTTGTGAAACAAACACCAAAACCATGAAATGATAAGTCTACCAGATACACCATTTCTATTCAAGTGTAATGATATTACATAGCAAGAAGTTCCAGTGTTACTGTTACATTACCTTTGACTGAGAGTGCCTACGGTATTTGAGAATTTTATTCTTGGCAGATAAAGATCCTCTCTTAAAGGGTCTGTATCCCTGCCTTGGGATACTGATCCTGTCCTAAAGGGTCTGTATCCTTTCCTTGGGACACAGATCCTGTCTTAAAGAACACAGCGAGGATGAAGGATCTTGAGCTGCGATTTCATACTAAGAATTGTGCAGTGATCAGGAAAATAACCAGGTTTCCCCTTCTTACTTTGTATCTCTGTTCTTTTTTCTTTGCCTGTAAATGGGTCTTAATAGTATTTCACTCTCTGAAGGAGTTTTGAAAAGGAATAGCAAAGGAATAAAACTGCATAAGCAGTCCTGTCAGTGCAGTAACTTCATTACAGTGTGACTGCAGTTAGCAGGTTGGATTCTGCACTCACCTGATGCAGGGTATGACTTGTGATCTCTTGTTACCATGCGCATTTTTTGGAAGAATTGCTTTGTGTGCTGCTCAATACACAGAACAAATAGCCAAAGTAACATATGATTTGGATAATAGATTTATGAAATTCCCAATGCCTATTACAAAAATGGTGACCATTGTTTAAAATTCACAAGACTAAAGTCTGAGCATGATCCAGTGCTATTGAGCTTAGTCACAAGGTTTTCCAAGTGCTAAAAAAAGTACTTTTCAAAGAGAGTGAGTTTATGAAATCAAACTTACTGCAGCATGGCACCTGGAGACCTAATGCCTTTACTTTCTACAGGAAATTGTATTCCTCTTCTTGTCCTTCATTTGTCTGTAGAGTAGCAGAATTATTTGGAAAATTAATATTTGTATGCTGACTACAGGTTTGCTCCCAAGTGGTTATTCTGTAGGAATTGCAGCCTGTAAAGATTAAATAATTTCAGACCTGCCAACCTGAAAGCCTGTCCCAATCCTTGTGCAGTGAGTGTGATCTCCAAAGCAGTTCAAAGAGTGAAAAACCTCTTAAGTTAGTGAAGGGAGAGTGGTGACAGGTTAAGTTCCATGATACACAGAAGGAAAAGCCACTGGATCCCTTGCCCCTTCCTTGATGCTCATTTCTTAGGTCTGCAATGTGTGACTAGTAGGGGAAAAGGGACTTTGCACTCTTGTTATCCAGACAAAATAAGAGAGACTGAGAAATTTGATAGATTTGGATGTCTTCCTTCAATAATTTTTGTCTAACCATCTCCCTGCAAGCTGACATTTTATGAGGTGTTTATCCTTTACAGTGGTGATTATGAGGCCCTGTTGTGGGTGCTAATAACCTGACTGAAATTTAATCCTCAAAGCTGAAATTGCCTGTGAGTTATTCCTCATTCAGACTCAAGATTAAATGCCCAGTGCCAGCAATGTTGCCATTTCTGCAGAGCAGATGAGAAAGAACTAGTTGCAGGATTTAATGAGTTTCTCCGTCATATTCTTGAAATCCTTCAGTTCTACTATGCCTTGAAACTTGAAGTTGTAGTGGGCAAGGGGGTGGACTCTAGAAAACAGAGGGCAGTGTTTCGTGGCCCTGCAAAAATATAATGTGATTTTATTCGTTTGTTTAGGTTTTTGTTTGCTTTTTCTGAAAATGCTTAAAGGTCTAGCCTCTTACTTGTTTTGTCACATGCACTGAGTGCAAAGTTAACATAATTCCCACTTCAGTGTTTCCACACTGACTCTACCTCATGTGTTTCACAGAGAACCACTGCAGCCTTTCTCTCACTCATTGTTCCTGTGGGCTAAATTTAACTGATGACCTTGATCTGGAATCTGGCTGCACCTGCCTTTAGGTCAGTTAATGGGACAGAAGCTGTGTTGCAGCTGTGCTATTTATCCATGAGGCCGCTGTGGCTTTGAAAGCAATCCAGCTGGAGGACATAATCCCCAGATACCTTGCAACATGTGTTTTAGCAGCCCATGTGGCTGGATGTGCTGCCACTGTGCACTGTGCACCCTCACTCTGCTCTGTGACCCAGCAGGTGGCAGCCCAGATGCTGGGGTAGAGGACAGCAGGGAGGTTCACACTCAGCTACTCAAGTCTCTGTTCAAACAGTGCTGAGCATCTGCTAGAAAGGGTCTCCATGGCACAAGCAAACCTCCACCAACAGGAAATGCAATTTCAACCCAGGGCAGCCAGACTGAGTTCTAGTTCCTTACACAGTCTGTGTGTATCATTGCCCAAAAACTGTAATTCCCCTTCTCCCCTCACCTGCCCTTGCGCACAGTTAATGTTGCAGACTGTGTGCTTTTTGCCACAGGAGTCTTCCCTTGCTCTGGTCACAGCTCATGAGGCAGAGAGCTGTAAAAAGGTACAAGGGAGCTCTTTTGATTTGAGGTCCTGTGCTGAGGTCTTGTGACTCCATTTCAACTTAATCTGTGCTGTTGGTTGCCATGGGATATTTGAAAAAAGTTATTTTTGAAAATGCAAGAGGGAGCAGCCTTATTTTTGTCATTTCTTAACTTTGAATATTTGAATTCAACTCTCTGTGGGAGGAGGGCAGGCATCTTTTTCTTAAAAGATAAGTAGATTAAAATCTTAAAATGTGTGTTGGCTGTGAAATAAGCACCCTAGACATAACACAGAAATCATATTTCTTCCCACTTTTGGAGAGGTTTCTATATTTAGAGTTTCACATTTTTAGTTGGGTCTTTGAATGCTATTGTTAGAAGGGTAAAATTAAATTAATCTATCAAAGAACTGGTGTTCAGCCTGCAGGAATTGGTCTATACAACCTCCCTATTCTATGCTGCAAGCATAGAAGTTAAATTTATTGAAATTTATCTCCCATCTATTTTCCTAGAATTGAGTATAACCTACTATATGAAAACAGTTTACTTGCAAAAGCAAATAGCATCCTAAGGCATGTTTGCAGTGACTTCCAGAGTTATTGGCAGCGATACAATGGAACAAAAAAGGGAGTGACATCTCTGAGCGAGATCTGCAGGATGTCTGCAGGGAGACAGAAAATGTGTGTTTACAAAGAGCATCCTTCCCTTTCATTTTTGTGTTCCTTACCTGACTTGGAGACACATGAGCAATCAGTCAATCCCAGAAGATGCACTTGAAGGGGTTAGCACTGCAGGATATGTGCTTTTAAATGCAAATATCTAAAGCAGCTTAAGGAAACCAAAGTAGGTTGCCCGTATTTGAAAGAGTGAACTGAATTAGAGTTTGTGAGCCTTGCAGTTTTAAAACTTGAGTTATCAGGCATTCCTGCATTGCCATCAGATTCTCAGGATACATCTCCAGGCTCTGTGCAGAACTATGTTCAATTCACACTGTAGTTCATTAATAAAAGAGATGCTACCCAGAAGTTTTGAAACTGGAGTTCTATTGGCACAGGTCCCCTTTGTGACCTTGGAGAAACCATTGTACATTATTACATTAATAATATATTTGCAAAACTGAGACAATATTGCTTCTCAGTCTCTTGGAGAATCTTAGATGGAAAAATTGTGCTTATGTACAATTGAAATTGAAGGTTGTAGAAATACCTAAAATAGTCTTCTTGGTAGCATGAAGCTAACCATGCTGGCTTGTGGAAAATGAACACAGGCCTCTTCCATCTTTGCTAAAAGGAAATTTCAATACAGAACTATGAAGGAATAATTGCTTCCTGAGAGGAAGTGAAGGATATCTTATAGCAAGAGTACTATAAGGTTTGATATGCTTTACTATCCTCTCTTAAGCCTTTTGCAATAATTAAATTAGATTTTGGATTGAGGGTGATGTCATTTTGCTTTCTTGGGGATCTGAGTACAGTTTCACTGTTCTCTCCTATCCCATCCTTGTTGAACTCAGCTAAGAGAATTTAAGTTGATCTCACAGTGTAAGCAGGAGGCAAACCACAAGGTGTACCCAATTTATTTGTGAGCCTTGGAAAATCCAGCTGATTTCAAAGTTAAATCACTTCAAAGCTCAGCTTCTCTGTTTCATAGGATCAGCTGTGTCAGAACAATAATGAAAAGTTGCAACAGTATATATTGCATGTTTACCAAAGTCAAACTTTAGTTGAGCTTCTTGGATTTGGAGGAGAACTAAGTGGTCTGGATCATGTCTAAGAATGGGATCCTGAATTAATTTAGGATTATTTTGTGCCATGAGAGAGTTGACACACCAATAGAAGAAATAACAAAATAAAGCTTGCAGCTACTTAGCTATGATCATAAAGTGCTCAGGACCTTTTCAGTGGTCTTGTTCCAGACTGAATGAGGATACAGTGAAGTGGCTGCACTACATATGGCTGCCCAATGTTGGTTTGCTCAGCAGCAGAAGAGAGAATGCGCAATTTCATTTAGCATTTTTAGCAAAAATATGCATGTAAATGGAACGCTGAAAAGAGAAATTAAATTATAATTAACAAAAGAAATGCTTTTTCAATGTGTGCATGATTTCTGAGTAACAAAATTAGTTCCATGGTTTAGGACTTAATAGGACTCAGAGATTCATGTAGATAGCAAGAATATAAATGATTAGTTTTTGAAAGAATGTCAAAAAGCAGTTAGGTTATAAGTAATATAAGCCCTTGTGGTCCAGCAAAAATGAAGTGTCAGTTTAATTCTAGCTAAATCTGGAATCTTCCTGCAAGCACGTTACCCATACATAAGTAATGAAGGATTTCCTATCTATCCCATGAAGAGCCTTCTAAAATTTGCTTCCCTGGGTGGATTGATTGCCTTGAGACAGTACACCAGAATGCTGATCCCAACATAAAATCACTTAGCTTTTTCTTATTTTAGCATGTCCAGATGAAAACTTCAGTTACTTAATTTTTTTTTTTAAGAGCAAGGAAGAGTGTGGGCACTTCATTAGTGGTTATCCTGAGCTGGAAGTCAAGGTGCTGTGTTGTGCCATAGGTTCTGGTTAGCAGTAGAAGACCTGAAGAAGAGGCCAATCCGTGAAGTTCCTGCTCGCGTCCAAGAAATCTGGCAAGAATTCCTTGCTCCAGGTGCACCCAGCGCCATCAACCTAGATTCAAAAAGTTATGACAAAACCACTCAGAATGTGAAGGAACCTGGAAGATACACATTTGAAGACGCTCAGGTCAGTTTGAAATTGTGTTTATGGACATCTGAAATGGAATATTGGCTAGTGAAATCTATATGCAAAAATGAGATGTATTTGGGAATTAAATGATAACCCCCTGTTTCCTAAAATGCCATTTTGGCAATGCAAATGTGTAACATTCTTTCTTTCATGAGGCATATGAAGTTCTTCATGAAACTCCTGTGCTTGATACTGAGGTTTCAAGTGGACTTTGAATGGAGGAAAGCACGTAGTGAAGAAAATATTAAGTACTTCTGTATTACATGCAACACTTCCTGTGACTTATAGCTTAATATTTAATCTCTGAAGACTTCTGAGAAAAGCAATAGAAAATAAATGGATTCACAGTAAAAGTACCAGAACTGGTATCATCCCCCATTTTCATCAGCAGCCCAGTGATGAAAATTTAATTATTAATGCAAAGTGAAATGGTGTCAAAAGGAGAGATTGAGATCATATCCCTGCAGAATTTCCTGCAGTTTGATTATTAGGTCGTCATCTTGGGAGTCAGGAGATGCTGCTACAGGGCCCATGAAGGAGAAAAGGGAATTGAATTGAGGCTTTCTACTTTTTGGGAGAATGCCTCTGCTGTAAATGTGAAGGAGAATAATTTTACCTCCTTTTAATTTTTCCATTATGCGAATAGCAACCTATGAAGAAACAATAAAATTTTCAGTAGACCCTACGTCATAGCCACTGTTTTGAAGTACTCTGCATTAAACCACACATACAATTTTTACTTGAGTCTGCTGACCCCTGGAGATTTAAGAATGCAGTGTATAGCAAAGACATAAATGGCAAAAGTAAAAAATAGAGCAAGATTAAAGGTTTTTAAACAATGTGTCTTTGCAGCTGAGTGAGTAATTGACATTTAAATTCCTTGCCAGTATTCTTTTTTTTGTAATAAGTGTAAAATTTCAATACCCTTTTACTGCCAGATCTCCCTTCTTGTAATTTTGTCCTTCATTTATGAAAGACATGGAATATTCAGTGTTTATGCAAGCAGGACTTTGCCACCTGGAGAGGACCTCTGCTTCATCCAGTTCAGCACAAAACCTTAAACCTGGAAGCCTCAATTCCTGTGGAAAAGGAAGAGGCTGCACCTGCTGTGTTCTTACTTGAAACTTTAGGAACTTTAAAGTGTCCCACCTGAGGTGGAGGATTTTGTCAGGGCTAGGGCTCTGCCTCTGCAACAGGCTTTTTTTGGCCTGCCAGCTGGGAGGGAGACTGCTGGTGTGCCATTCTGGCAGTTGGTTGGTCATTTAATTGTGGTTAAAAATGCATTCAAAGCATTTCTGGACTGGAAATATAGAAAGATGAAACTCATGTCCAATATAGATACATAGGTAAAATGGGACACACAAGTAAAAATAGCCCATTTGTGCTAAATATATGCATTAATGTGTCCCTGGCCAACTTGTACATTAACAATACTGATACAGCCCAATTTATTCTTGCTTTTACAGGCATATTTCTTGTACATAAATTAAATTTTAGTGCTTGTCACCAATTTCTGCTCTCTGTTGACTGCATTGTCTGCTTTCACAGACACTAAGTGGAAAAAACCTTCCCCAAATAAAGCAGTCTAAGTTTTGAATATACACCAGAATTTCTCTGCTTACTGTAAGAAATACATTTAGAATAACTTCTATGGTTTCTAATACAGCACAAAGTAAATATCAGTTCTAATTTTACTTTGCCTTAATTTTCACACAAGGTGGGGAGTTTTGTTTGGGGCTTTTTTTGTTTGTTTTGGCTTTTTTGTGTTTACTAATTTTATGCACTACCAAGCTGAGAAACAGTATTTTCTTTCCAGTTTGTTTGCTGTTTCCCAATTGCTGTGCTACAAGTTTCCTACAGCAAAAAATAGAATCTGAATAAAACAAAAAGTCCATGAAAATAGGTAATGATAGAATAGCTAATGATTCAGGGTTTTAAAAATATATTTTTGAGAGTATTTTCTGTTCTGGCTGCTTTTTCTACAAATCTTTTCTCTAGCATGTCATTAGAACTAGAATTATCAAGTGTTCTACATCACAGATTTTTTGTTTTTCATCTTTTTCAGAAATTAGAACATTCCAAAATTAAGTTTTTTTAAGCTGCTCTTGTCATTTATTTTCTGAACAAAGGTTTCCAAATGTTCACATGCCTCTGAAGAATTAATATCTTGAAAATTAGATTAGCCTGAAACTGTTTTCCAAATTGCATATGTATTTTCCTTTTTTATATTGTTAACTGGAGAGCAGACTAAACACCTGTCAAAGGATTTTGTCAAGAGTAGCCAGTGGAAATCCTCAGTCACCTAAACATTAATTGTGATGCTGAATTGAAAACCTCTTCTTAGACTCTGAAATCACATGAGTATCTCCAGAAACTAATTCAGAAAATCTGGTGAGGAGGGACCCAGAGCTCTTAAATTCATCACTTAGCTAAACTAACTAATGTAAGGGAGGTTTGAAGCTGGACCTGAAGCTAGGACTCGGTTACCAGTTCTCAGAAAATAAATTTGTACTGGAAAATTTGGTCAATAAATTAAAGGAAGGTGTGTTGTGTAATTATATATAAGAAATGGGTGGGATTTCAGATTTAAGAATAGAAAGCAATTCAGCCTTCACTTCAGGCTGAGACCTGCTATCCTGTAATACTTCCTATTCATTAGCAGTGCTACCTGGTGTACATTCCATGGCCAAAACATGTGGCTGCCTCCCATTTTACATGCGTCCTCTTCTGTGGCAGTAACAGCTCCTCCTTTCCTTTTCAGGAGCACATTTACAAACTGATGAAAAGTGATTCTTATCCTCGTTTTATACGATCCAGTGCCTACCAGGAGCTGCTACAGGCCAAGAAAAAGGTATTGGTCCATCTTGCCTTTGTCTTGCCACTGTGCAAAGCAGTGGTTATGTTTGCAACAATACTCAGTCTTCTCTCCCCTGTGCCAGTGCAACTGGATATCTGGTAGGTGACCAGCTTGGCGTTTTTGGAGGGTCACATACACACAGGAGTTCTATATACATATATGTGTATATATCCTGCATGCGGGCATGTTTCAATAAGTTAATCTAGCAAAACTTATTTTTATTTTTACATCCCATATTGTACTGTTTTCTCTGTTATGAAGCACCTTAAATTGCAAAGTGCTTTAAAAATACATTAAAAAAAATAAAATAAAATCCCAGAAGAATAGTCTTTCATGTTTGCAAGTTTGCTTATGTAATAATTGTTGTTCTCTTTATTCCATCTATGAAAGCTACAGAATGTGTTTAGAAACAATCTTATTCATATGAATAACTTCTAGCTTCAACTATAAATATAGGGGCTTCCCAATTTTGTTTCTGTCCCTATTGCTACATGAATAGTTTTGAGTAGGCTAGAAATCTGACTTGAAAGACTGATCATGTCACACTTTGGCAAACAGAGGTTCATGTCTTGGTATGTAATATTTTCTTAGAAAAGTCCAGTTATGGAATGGGTTCTGAATAGCCACAGCCCAGAGTATGTGGAGCAGCTTGTACAATGGAGATTTCCATGATGATAAATAATTCTATTAGCGGGCTCTAAACAGTAATCTCCTAGAATCAGCTGGGGGCCCTGTGCCTGGCAAAATCGGGGCCCCGATTGTTACTGGAACAAGGTAGTTATTAACACTAGCATTCTGTTGTTAATAATGACAACCTAAAATTATATGAAAGTACTGTGTGATTTTGTTTTTTGTTCAAACGTTGATTTCTGAAGATCCAATATAGAGAGAGATGTTGAAAATACCAGAAAGCTTCAACTGTCCGTGTGAAGTCCTTAAGTTTGTGAATGTCAGTTCATTAACACAAGATGTGCACTTCATTATTTCTTTTTACTTTCAGTTTTTCTTTAAATTCAAACCAGTTTGATCCCCATGAAAAATTACTTTTGTCTAGTACTGTATCTGTTTTGCCCATCCCCTGTTTTGCCAAGTCCCATTACAGCCTCACACCTGTGTTTGCTTCCTAATTTATACAAACTTTGTTTTGCAGTCCATTGTTACATCAAACCTCCTTTTCTACTCCATTGTTCTTGCTTTTCTTTTCCCCCTCCTTTTTCTTTTTGTTTCTTTTGTTTTATTTATTTCAAATTTAAGTTGGAAAACACTCTGGATCGTCGAACATCTTTTGAGAAATTCACACGCAATGTGGTAAGTTTGTTGCCTCGGAAGACTAGTAAGCCTGATGGGACATCCTTCTTCCCTTCCCCTCACTGATCCCTACTTTCCCTTTTGCTTCTCTAACTTGGTGGTTAAAAGTGTATTCATCACAGCTTGTGAATTTTCCTGGGAATGACAGCTTTATAATGTGCTTTCATTACAACCCCTCCTCCCTAGTCCCTTTCCCGCTGATCTCAATAGTCACACATGGAGGAATGGACCTTTGGGAGCCATGCTTTTTGCATTAGGAAGCATGAAACTAGTCACTTCCCCCCCACCACCTATAATTTTAGTAAAGAATCTGTGAAAACATGCTTGATGTTGTTTCTTTTTCTGGTGCCTTCTAAAATACTAAGTCTAAAACAGTTGAATGCATTGGAATTCCATCCTGTCTTCTTTTTATTTTACTAAAAAAGACTCTGTCCCTGTTTTTTCAATTGGGCACAGGGAAAAAAACAATAATAATTTTCCCATCTTCCTTAATGTCTAACAGCTTCTACAGGACCAAAGAATTCACGCTGTTTATGTGCAAGGGTTTTATTTGGATTCATTTTCATAATGAACTAAAAGAAATGATTTTTTTTTCCTTTCAATGTATAACTTTCAAAAGCTATTTATCAAAGGCAAAAAAAATGAAGGCTGGTAGATTTTGTCTGGGCATTCTTTTGCCACCTGCCAGAAGATCCACTGATTTCATGATACTTGGGATTCTTTTTACTTATCCAGTTTCTTTGGGATTTTTTTTTTCCTTTTACATTGTGAAAGTTCCAACTAAAGAATTCAACGCATTTATTTTTGTAGGGCAGAAACATCCCTATTTTTCCATGCCATAAAAACTGTACACCAACACTGAGAACGAGCACTAACCTGTTATGAAAAGAGGTAGAAAGATCTTGGATTATACTCGAGTTTGTCTGCATTGTCTGTTGAATTGTGCAGGTGACGCTGCTCTGTGTGTGTGTGCGTCAGTGGCTTTTTCTGTGACCTGGTTAGTGGAGCTGTGTGTGTTGAAATGAACAAAATGAGAGCTTTCAGCAAAGATCATGGTTTTTGTTTTTTCAGTGTCTAGGGAAGGAGAAGCAGTTGTCAGAAACTGTCTCCCCTGTAATGAGGCTCAAGAGTATTGCCTCAAGTATTTAAAAAATACATGTATACTTTCCAGTAATCAAAAAAAGAAAAAAAATGCAGTGAAAGTTTTGTGAGGCTGTGGGAATATCTCACTTTTAAAAACAAAACAGTAATTCTTTAACTACTTTCTTATAGGTAAAGGCTTCCTGTAATATACTTTGAATCCACTGTAATCAGGAAGAAATTTGGATTCAATGGGACAAAGTCAGTAAAGGACACTAAAAGTAAATAAACAGCTACAAAGGAAACGATCCCAATGTTTGAAACAAAAACCCCTATGTTTTGCATGGTGGTGTTGCCATAGCATGTTGCAGTGTGATTTGTGTGTTGTCTAAACAGGTTGGATCTATAAAACAACATTGTACATGATAGCCTTATACATGGTAACTCCATTATAATTCAATAGGAAGTTCCATATTAATAAAAAGTCTGTAAAAGAGAGTGCATAGAGGGGGGAACACATACGGATCTCTGCAAGCCAGACTTTTTCCCAGTCACAGTGCCTGGAAAGCTGCAATGCTACATTTATTCATGGCTTTTTGAGCAGCCCAGGGGTCAGGAATTGGCTGTGGTAACACTGTGAAAACAGACGGCCATGAGGGGGGAAATAGCAAGCTGCAGGTAGAGGGGTCGGGAATACAGTGCAGAAAGGGAAAATGAAAGGACAGGATGGGGAGATGCTGAAATCCCTCCCAGAGCAGCCTTACAGATAAACCAGCAGTTCCCCAAATATGGGAGCATTGTGCCCTGCAGCCATGCCCAATTTTCATCCTGCTAATCTCAGGGCAGAGGTACCAGAATAGCAGCATGACAGAGATGCAAGACAGGCCCAATAAACCAGCTGTGAACTAGAAATGGAAAAGAGGATTTCTGGACATTAGTTTGGTAGAAGAGGAGTTGTTTTCTTTTCTTTTTCACTGAGCAAACTCTGAAATAAAATCTGTGGTTTTGCTTTTTTTCCAACTACTACCTGTTAACCTGGGTGGAGTCTGTCAAGTCGGGTGAGGTATGAAAGAAAAACATGTCACTGCTAGATTTATAATCTCAGATTGACAGCTCTCAGCCTTGGAAATTAATCCAGAGCATCAGGATGCTCAAACGCAAACCTTTTTTCCAAGATGACTGAATTCATGTCAACCACTTCCTCGGGACCTCTTTCCACCAGACATCCTTGTTCTTCCACTCTTGTTCTTGGTTGTGATGAGTTCGTAATATGTAATTATCTATCTTGGTACAGTGGTTCCAAACAGCAGGGATGAGGGAAACATTTCTCAGAATATTCCACACTGTACAGATTAACTTGATCAACTGTGAAATGAGGGACTGTGGAATAGATCTGTTCTACTGATTAGTACAGAAGATAGGTGTGAAAAGGGTCTTCTGCAACCTGGATAAAGCTATCA
Source organism: Zonotrichia leucophrys gambelii (assembly GCF_028769735.1). NCBI lineage: Eukaryota > Metazoa > Chordata > Aves > Passeriformes > Passerellidae > Zonotrichia > Zonotrichia leucophrys. The sequence continues at coordinate 60,137,924 of NC_088172.1, forward strand.
TCTCTGCTTTATTGAGATGAAAATTACAGTTTCTCTTCTCTGATGGTTTGCAATATTTAGACTGATTTTCACTGGATTTTTTCCCTCAGTTATATCAAATATATTTATATTATATCAATATATTTGTATTAAACTAAATTGGACCTCAGTTTCTTCCATTTGAAGTGTTTAATAAAAATGCAGTAACCTTGGCTGTGTCTAGGGACTCAGTCTGAACAGATGGACTTGTAATTCATTATCTGATTAGTTGACTCTAGGAGGCTCCGGATCAATGTTAAACTAAATTGGGTTACACTTGCCACGCAGAAAGCATTTGTTAAACTAGAAACTTTAGAAACTTTGTAAAGGGCAATTACTCCATACTATTTCATAAATTACATGGAAATAACCTATTATAATGACTCATTATTTTAGTCTGATAGAGAAAAAATAGAAGTGGAGCTACACACTAGGCTCAGCTCTGCATTTCTTTGACATTGAAAGGTTTTCTTTCCAGAAAATTTTCAGCAAGCTGATGCAGTTCATGAAAGGTCTAAATGCTCAGTTTAAAAACTGACTAATTAGATGCTCTGTAGATTTTATATTGCAAAATTGCTAATGCCTTCAGCAGTCTGTGGCTGAAAATATGGTTAGCCTTAGAAACAGGTCTGCATTCACATAAAATATACACAAGTAATAGCAAGCTGGCATTTGCTACATGTAGTATTTATTACTGAACATTTTATAGTTTGTATCTGAGTAGTAACTCCAGCTATGCTTGGTCTGCCTCACTCACACTCCTGGGTGCTGTGTGACAATTCAGAGCACAGACCCTGCAGCACTGCTGGGATGAAGCCATCAGATAAGTGGAGTGACACAGGCAGCCAAGTGTGTCACAGCTTTGAGTCAGAGGCACAGAGAGCACTGACACTGCTCTGGGCTCCCCCCTGCCTGGCTCAGCCCCTCAGCTTTCTCTTTGAGACTGATAAAAGTCCAGTCACCTGCAGCTCCCCAAGGGACAGGGGAAGTTAAAGATCTAAGTGATGGAGCGGGAGGATCTCATTGCGCGCTAAAGCGGTAGAGAGACCAAAACCAGCAGTTTCTGTGACATTTAAAAGCTCAAATTCTTTTGAAGAATTCACATGGGGGAAAAAGCAATGAAAAAAATTAAAAATGAAAAATTAAAAAGCTCAGCAAATTTACCTCAAGTGCTAATATCTAAATTACAGGGGAGAGAAGTAGGTGAATGCATGCTGGTAATGTTGATGGGGGAAAAGAGGTTCTTTAAGGGACAATTTTGTCTGTAATTTCTCATGTACATGCAGGACTTATGACAGTGGCAGACTGAGCAGGACTAGAGCCCCAGCCTGGTGCTTAGCTGTGATTGCTGGTCTGGAACCCTCAAGACAAAGGCACCTGCTTTACAGAGGGATGAGTTAGTTTCATTTCCAGTCCATGCAAATTTTATTGTCCTACCAGGGACTAAGTTAGTGAGGCAAGAAGGGGTAGCCTCCCTCCTTAGAGCTGTGGGGGAGCCACTCTGTCCTCATGCCTTGGTGCCATGACTCCAGACACCACCATCAGCATTAGCATTTCATCTGTCAGTTACACAGAACACAAAAAAAGAGGTGCTTGTATGTTTGTGAGGTCTTGGGGAAATACAGCCAGTACAAAACAGACCAAGTTCAGTTCTTCATATATTAATAGTAAGCTAACAAACTATATTTATCTCCGCTCATAACCTCATAAAAAGGACCCCATTTAACAATTCTGAGTTTGAAACCATTATATCTTATATTACCTGTATCCTTTCCAGCTGTCTTCTCCCACTTACCTGGAAGAACTTGCTGACCAGAGCCCTTTGATTTTTCCCCCTCCGAAGCAGTAACAATAGACCATTTCATGCACGACATTTGAAATGCAAAGGCCATTGAACACAGCACATTTTCACTGAGTTTCAATCCAATGTCCCTTAACATGACATTGTGAATTACTGCCTAGAGATGGAAATTAAAACTCATAAAAGTAGCTTCCTCAGTTCTTATCAGTGGGTCATAGACTTTCTAGATGTTTAAAAAGTGTAATCTCTTTTCAGGTTAAAACCTATGCCTTTTATAGAGGAACAAAGCACATAAATAATTTCATCTGTTAATCATGAAATTTTACTATATGAATAGGTAAAACTTGTGTACCCTACTGTGCCAGACCGAAAGTCCATCTAGTCCTGAAACCTTGCCAAAGGCTAGATTTTTGTCAAGTATATTTTTATCCAAGAAACTCAACGCTGTTTCAGCTCTGGAATCTCATTCTGAATTTACTTACAGGTTATTCCCAAAAATTAAACAAAAAAAAACCAGTTAGTCAGAAGAAATATAAATCACAAAGCTACTTATTTGACAAATCCAAAACAAGAATGAAAATAACAATTAATTGTAGAAATGAAGGCATTCTCCATTTCAGGAAGAGATGTCTTGTTCATATTTGAACAAAAAGAACAAATAAATAATAGAAATTTTTATTTTGCCTACTAATTTGTAAAGACCCCTAGTTTAAGGAGTTTTTTTAAGAACTGTGCCCACAGAGGAGAATTTTAAAGCACATGCCAGTGAGGAATGGCCTCCTTGTGCTGTTCTGCACTGACTGGAGCTCAGCTGCTGTGCTCTGTGCTGGAAGAGAGGAGCTTGGGAGTAACACTTCCACAACCAGGGTCATCCAAGCGAGGAGGCAGCACAGACTGCTCAGGTACTGGGCCAGTGTCTGCCCTTTTCCAGCTGACAAAAATTTACCTGATTCTTAGGCTATTTGCAGGAATGGGAACTGCAGAGAGGTATGAAAACCTGAGGAGTCAGGCCCAGAACAAATATACTAAAAAAATATTTTTCTTGTGCATCAGTTCCTACATTTCAGATGGTTATTCAAATTCAAACTACCCCATCTGGCAAGAGGTTTTAGGTCAATCACAAATGAGAGCAGCTCATCAGTAAATGCAAAGTGCAAAAGGAGAAAGAAATGGATGTCACTGGATTTGGAGTGAGCCAAAACAGGAAAGCAGTTGTTCAGCCATTGCCTCCTGCTTCAGATCATTGCAGGAAACAGTTTGGGCCTAATGAGAAAGGAACAAAAGGCTGAAAATCTCAGTCAGAGGCAGAAGGATTTCCCTGCACATGTTATCACTTAGGCTGCAGCTGTGCTGACTACTTGTTCCCCAAATTCAGTAAATATTAGCCTTGTCCCCTTCCTCTCATCTGCAAGAGAAGTACACCTGCACAGATGGCTGACAGCAGCATCCTGTGCTGCTGTGGAAGCTGAAGCAGAAATCTGAACCCCAGAGCAGTGCTGAAGCGATTCCCTTGTGCTGGTAGAGCAAGGGCTGCCTCACCATGGAAAGGGATCCACTGCTTCTTCTCCCATGTCTCTCCAGATGTGCTCCTGTCAGGGGCTGTTTACCCCCCAGCTCTGTGTGTCGTGCCCTGCAATGTCACTTGGAAGCTTTCCCTGCTGATGTGGCTGAGCTGGGAGTGTGCTGCAGGTGTTTCACACGTGAGCAGATGGGGAACACCGAGACCAAGGAGGGCTGCTTCTCACCCCACATCTCATTTTGCTCTCAGTGGGACTCCACCTCTCCTTCCCCATCAGATGCATGGAGTTCTTTTTTCTACTGCTACCACTATAGGTCCTGGGGAGTAGCACCTGCACTGGCAATAAAGAAACATGAAGAAGGAACAGTTGAGGTTGCATAGCAGAAAGGAAGATAATTAATCTTCTTAAAGGAAAAGACCTGATCTTTCTCTACCATACGTTGGAACTTCAGTGTCTGTAGACATTTCATATTGATTTCTTTTAAGCCAGATGTGTAAGGAGGTTGTTGCTGACTTTTTTCCTGGATCATTTGAGGTGTTAGGGTCATGCTGCATAAATGGGTCAGTCAGCACAGCTGTATTTAGCAGCATCTGTATATAGCTTTACAATTTTGCCCCCTAAAATCACTAGAAGTAAATCTGAGAACTCCATGTCAAGCAGTTAGTATGCTCAAATAGGGACTGAATGCTGAGGCCAATTGATTTTGTACTTTTAGATGTATTTGGTTGTTGTAGTGTAGGCCAAATACACCTCGCTGCACTTGGTCACTCCACCTGCTGTGCTGCCTTCTTGTACTCTGACTCCCTTGTCAGGGTATGTGTGCAGGATTCCATTTTGGCATCTGCATTATTAGTAAAATTCCTAAATAGTTGTCCAAAGTGCACTAATACAGCCAAAAAAATCCTAATCATCTTTAGAATTTAGCCATATGCTTCTAAATGTTGATGGCAAGAATATATTGAAAATATTAAGGATCTCCTCTTCATTGTTCAGATAAACATTTACTACTTCTGATTTGCCCCTCCTCCCCAATTTTGTTTAATCGAATTAGCACAAGAAACATCCTCATATGCTACAGCTCTGAAAACTGCCATGTTAGATGCAGGTTCCCAAATCAAAATCTATCTTATAGAAATGCTATTAACATTGTATTTGAAAGAAATAGTTAGGCTGACCTCTTAAATTATGACCCACAATGGATGATCCTTACATCAGCCTGTAAATTAAGTAAATCTGGAAATCTTCTAGAAGCAGTAATTATGAAACTCTACCACAGAGAGCTAAACTAAAAGTATACTCTGGAACAGAGTTTGAAAGGAATATTTTGTAACATGGAAAATAAGAAGTCCCTGCAGATCTAATAAGAAGATGTGATAATTCTGTATCTGAGCCTGTGTATTAAAAGCTTATTTTCCTAATCAGAAAACTAAATATTATTCAGAATAAGCATTTAAGAAGATCTCTTAAGGAGGATGTATCTTCTGAGCTGTCACTTTTCCAACTTTGTGAAAAATTAGAACTTCTAAGGCATGGAAAAAGGCCATTTGTTGTTGTTGTTGTTCAGATGGAGGTTTCTCTGAGGCAGGGAGGGGAGGGTCCCTCTGAGAAGGAAGGGACCATCAACCAGTGATCCAGTGATCACTGTAGGGCTTTGGAGAAAAAATATCCAAAGATCAGCAATTGGATATTGGGAGCAAGTTATGTGGAACACAGAAAAAAATTGTCACGACATCTTACTGTGTCTCTAGGGGGAAATTCAAACAATATGTAGAAAATGATCACGCAAGTGACATCAACTAATAACTACCTTTTGGCTTGATTTTATCTCAGGACTTCCTATTTTATGTGATAACATAACTCATTCCTAAGATGCTAGAATTTGTTTATGGTCCATCTAGAAATTCCAGAAATTTTGAAACTCCTAAATAGTTGTTACAAATAACAAAAAAAAAAAAATTATTTCACAGATTTTATGCCACAACAAGCATTTATGCAGCTTTCCAGTGTAGTATTGAGCAAATTGTAAATAATAGAGAACTCCTGGTTTTAGTATTTTAATTAAGTGGGTTATACAGTTCAGTACTAAAGGGAACTCATACATGTTTACAGAAAGTAACCAGACTTGTACACCTGTGAACTTAAGTGCAAATAACCTAATGAAAAGCAAATATAAGCATATGTTCAATATTTTCTGAGATTATGTCTAGCACCAAAAGTCCCAAATTGTCTAACAAAATTGCCAAACAAAATGTTAATCCAGAAATGCTTTTAATGTTTTAAATTGTGTTCCAAGGCCACACTGCTGCTGAGGCTCTTTTGACTATTTGAAAAAGAAAAGATGTCTTACTATAACAGCTTGCCTGCTGCATTAGAGGAAAACATAATTTAAAGGTTAGAAAGTACCAAGAAGGTGTGAATTTAATGTACATAGAAAGTGGCAGATACAGGGAAGACAGAGTGCCAGGAAGGAGACTTTCCATCTTTCACAGAAGTAGGTAATAATACTGTCAGGTGATATGGGGAACCTGATGGATGACCAGTCTAACCCAACAGTGTAAATCATGAGTTTCCTTTCAAATTATGTTGTAAGGGAAGTATTAATCCTAATTTGTTCAACTTGTATTTCACAGTACAAAGAATAAAATAGTTATTCTTCCTTTTATGGAGACCCACTCTGATATATTGCATTTGAGCGAATGCTCAAGACCCACTTACAGATCCCTGTGAGCTTAAATTTAATTGATAATGACAATAGACATTAAATTGTGTAATTCCACTGAGTTATAATACTGCAGATAGCTTAACAATTTATTGATATGGCAGAATATATTCATTTACTGCAGAAAATGAAGCATCTCTCCATAGTTACAGTTTTTTTTACTGTATTCTCCTTGAAACCAGTTTGATATTTCTGAATTTGGCACTTAAAGTGAACAATATAATAATTGCAAGTATTAAATATATAACTGGTGAGTTAGAGCCATTTTCTATTTAGTGTTTTATGATATATTTGTGTTACATTGTCAGGGTATGCCTGTGATGTCAGCTTGCTGTGCCAGCTCTGCCTCTGTTGGATCAGAGCCACAGTAGGATGGCACTTGGGGAGCTAACTCCTTTTATGTGGCCGTAGGAGAGCTAATTCCTGTTCTGTGGTTTCTGTCTGGCTCAGATAAAGCTCAAATCTGCTTGAAATATACCAGAGTGACATACCTTACACCATCTCCTTCATGCTGTAGACCTAGCTCTTGTGGGACAGTCATTACACCTTATTAAAAGAACTTGTTAAACGATTGAAACCACATCCTTGCAACAGGAGAAATGATGAGGAAAACAACAATTTGGAAATCCAACACCTTCAAAGCAGTGTTATGCAGTCACATGTAATATACCTGGCCAATGTTCCTTATAAATAGTTAATATGGTCTCAACAAAGCTATAACTGTGTTCATGGAAAAGCTGCTTTCCTACCTATATGCAGTCTGCCTCTCACTTTCTTACCTTAACTCAAAAGTAGCTTTTTTGTCCTCTGTGACAGAGCTACTGCAGTTTGCACATTCATCTTTGCAGCACAATGCACTCCTGCTTGTCGTAGCCTTCAAGTTCTGGGTGTGACTGACAGCAAAAACTTCAGCATCAATTTCTCATCAGCCAAAACCAATCTTGTTCAAAAATGGCCTTTGAATTTGCTGGCCTATTCTGTGAAACAATCTGGCTGGCTGGCAGTGCAGGTGTTTAAGTGTAAGGACTTCCTGTGGTTTAAGATTTGACAGACTCCAGTTGGTGCCCCTAGTTATTTGAGAGTGATGTGGCAACACTGAGTGGTTGCTGATGAACAGGTTTGCAGTGATCATGCCTCTGTTTTCTGTTTTTGTTTTTTGTTTTTATCTTTTCCTCAGGGGAAATCGCTCACATCAAAGAGGTTAACCAGTCTAGTGCAGTCCTACTAAAAGGATCACCTTGTAGCATGGAAGCAGACTCAAATCATTATACATACTTTGTAGCTCACTGATTGCCTGACTCAGAGGACAGTAGAACAAGATGTTGCATGAGCAAGGACCTGACTTGTTTTCTTTTGTGTATACTAAGGCATTACAGACTCCGAGGGACTCTCTAGCCTTTCGATGCCTCCATTTCGAAAACTGTCTGCTCACTTCCTCCTTCATATCAAGCTGGATCTGTGTCTTTTTATTTTCTGCAAGCTCAAGTACAGTGAAAAAAAAGCTTCTGCTAGGCACAGTTTATTAAAAAAATACGTCAATCAAAAACTGGAAGAAATGTAAAAAATGCATATATTAATAAATATACATATGGCATCACATTTATTGCACAATAAATTAGCACAGAAGGTTTCATTTCACTGATGTATTCACATTGAGAAAGAAAGCCTGTGTCTTTGTCTGTTGTCTGTATATTCTCTGTTAATGTTTCTTGCATTTATTTTTATACCATATTTAAAAAAAAGAACACCTTTTACTCCAGATGTATTAAAGTTGATCCTTTCTCTGTAAATTTGTGTATGTTTATATTGTTGTTTTATCTTTCATTAAAAGATGCAGAATCTCTTTCCTTTGGGAAGTTTGAGATTTTAATATTGAATCTGAAGATTAGTCAAGAGCAAA